>NW_013668773.1:134009-134580 GCF_000517525.1 Limulus polyphemus
TTAAGTCGATGGTCAATGTATCCTCCTTGTGTAAAAGACAATAGATCGTCGTTTAATGTATCTAATTCGCTTTTAAATTTACTAATGTTTTCCATTTGTACTTCTTGTTTCCTTTCTTGTTCTAGTTGCCACTGCTGTAGTCTCTCTTCTTATTTCTTTTCTCGTTCTTCTTGTTTTTCTTTCTCCTCCAACAACTGCTGTAATCTCTCTTGTTTATTTTGCTGTACGAGCTGCCATTGTTGTAGGTTTTCTTGCCACTGCTGTAATCTTTCTTCTTGTTTCTTTTATTTTTCTCGTTCTTCTTGTTTCTTTTCTCGTTCATTTTCTCGTTTTTCTTGTTTCTTTTGCTGCTCTTGTATTGCTGCCATCAAGTCTGCTAAGCTGTAGTTCGATTTTCCGCCTCTCGTTTCCATTTTTTTTCGTTCCACTTCTGACACCAATTTGTTACATCTCTGTATATTTGCTTGTTAATTCTTAAAACATAAAAGTCCTTTCTTCATAAAACTTGTTTATTCTTCCTCAATACAACTTTGTAATGTACTTAATTTTCACAGTTACACACACTATAGTT
>NW_013668773.1:135140-137712 GCF_000517525.1 Limulus polyphemus
CCGCTGTCTTTCATTCTCTTTGCCTGCTACGTCTCTGTCTTTGTCTCCACTATTGCTTCGACTCCGTCTCTCTCTCTCACTGTCTAGCGCACTTATATACGATAATACTGCCTGTTCTACAAACTTCTAAGACTCTCAACACGTGCTACCAGCATCGCTTGACGCAACACACTAGCGAATCTTCTAGAATATTCGTCACGTGACCCCGCTGTCGTAACACACTAGCGAATTTTCTAGAATACTCGTCACGTGACCCCCACTGTCGTAACAATATATATATTTATATATAATCATGTAAAGCATATACTTTTGCTTATAATAACAATATGGGAGTGAAATGAACAAGTAACAGTTATATCAAATTTTATTGTATTGACAGACACTACTTAATAAACTATATCATTACCTTTCAATCACAAATACGGAACATCTGCAAAACCAATCTTCTAGATCTCTATTATATTCCCTACAGGTGCTCTTTAACACTTGCAGAAGGCTTAAACTAGAAACACTCTTTGTATCTGTTGATCTTGGTTCTCAACAAAGCTTCTAATGTTGTTATGCTGAGTAGCGATCTCTGGTCAGTCTGAATCTTTCTGACCACGGAGAAGACTCGTTCACACTCTGCATTACTGTTAGTAATGGAACACGTGGCCCTAGCCAATCTACCCAGACAGGGGAATATCTCCTGTTTGGTAATGGGGTCCTTCATCTTCCTGACATCTGCCCAGAATACATCAACTGAGGTATCTGTTGGTGGAAGATCACTATCATGGCAAAGCTGAAATTCTCTAAATTCCTTGGCAAGTTATAGTACTTCTTCCTCTTGTGGAGTTAATTCTTTCTGTGATAGGTTTTTCACTGAGGAAGGCGAAGTTGCAGTATTGAAATGTCATTGTTTTTCTTTTCTTCTTTGTTGTTCACTAACTTAGACAACTTGATCTTGAAGTTATGTATATCATTTTCTATTTTATTAATATTTTCTTTTGAAACAGAGTTGAAATAATGCTATTCTAATGGAATAGTTATAGTGGTGAGATGCAAGTATAGATAATAAGTTTCGATCTAAGCTATTTCACATTTTTTGTTTTTAATAATAGCTTTGAGAATATTTAGTTTAGTCTTTTGTTTATTCCAATTAATTTTGTTACTTTTAATGCTGCAACTTAATTTTATCAAAGCAGGTATCACTCTGTTATGTTTCTAGTCTTGGAGAAACCTTAGTTGAAGTAAGAGGTTATGTAACTTCCATTGTAGAGATGTCAAGATGTTTGCTGTGTGACCCATCGATAGTTCATGATAATTTCTTTTCAGGCACATTGTGATACTATATTAAGAGAAAAAAAAACAAAAAAATGTCATTTTTTGGCATAATGACAAAAATATAGTTTCCTCATGCTATTGCTTTCAACAATGAGACAACCTTGAATGAAATTTAAAGTAAAAAAGATTCAGAAAATTCAAAATAATTCCAACTCGTATGTTAGGTTTGATCACTAGCTACTTCTACTACTACTACACTAATTATATCTGTTATATGAGGTTTACATCAGTATTGTATTATTTGTTTTTCATGCTTGTGCAGATTTCTCATTTAATTTTGTTCTTTTTTTGTCACTAATGGGAAACAAGCAAGCTTAATTTTAAAATATGTTTACCATTGTAACTATTTTATGTCTGTTTAACAAGTTGTGGTTCTTTAAAAAAACTTGACTATAATGTACACTGAAAGAGCTATTGTATAACATTGGTAACGACTTGGCAATAAGATGTTTTGAACCTAGAAGGCAACATAACATCATGCTTAAAGGTCCTATTAAGAGTTGTCATGGCAAATATTTATGCCTTGGATTTTTCCACACATCTTAACAGTATTGTTTTATTCATTACTACAAATGTATTGGTGAGCTGAAAGTACACCTGCTATTGATGGGATAATAGCAACAGCTTTGCGAACAATATGAGCAGTAGAAATGTATACACCACAGCAGCAGGCAAGGCTCAAATAGACTTGCTGTTAGGAAGACCAGAATTTGATCCTGATTCTAAAATGAAACAACAAATGGCTGAGTTTGTTGTATTTAAATTAAAATATAGAAAAAAAAAACACAATGTTACATACAAGTTGTGAACCAGTACTCTGAGTTGGATTTCAAAAGTCATTTCACAGTGAGCAGGAGTTTAGTTCAGGTGAGTCTGTATTATAATGAATTAAATGGATTTTAAGCACTGTCTGAATATGGAAAACACTGCTGTATTTTCAGATAACTTCAATGTGTATCTGTTTAGTTTAGGTACTTAAACTATACATAATTAACTTTAAAAAATAATGGATAATAAAAACTAATTTTGTACATTTATTTCAAATCCTTATTTTTTATAAATTAACTCATTTGGGGACATAACACCAATGTAAAATCCCTTTCTTTCATTTAATTTAGCAAGTACTGCATATGATAATAAATTGAAGTAATTGGGTTATTTTGAGGGCATTTACAATTGCTTCGACGTTTTTAAGAGTTTTTTATTAACTTGGAAAGTTTAAGAATAAAGTTAGATTACAGGGTTCGTA
>NW_013668774.1:0-6196 GCF_000517525.1 Limulus polyphemus
CCAGAAACCTGATAACCTGACCGTTTACTGAAGTTAGCCTTTCCTTCCTTCCAGAAACCTGATAACCTGACCGTTTACTGAAGTTAGCCTTTCCTTCCTTCCAGAAACCTGATAACTAGACCGCTTATTGAAGTTAGTTTTCTTCCTTCCAGAAACCCGATAACCTGACCGCTTACTGAAGTTAGCCCTTCCTTCCTTCTAGAAACCTGATAACCTGACCGTTTACTGAAGCTAGCCTTTCCTTCCTTCCAGAAACCTGATAACCTGACCGCTTATTGACGTTAGCCTTTCCTTCCTTCCAGAAACCTGATAACTAGACCGCTTATTGAAGTTAGCTTTTTCTTCCTTCCAGAAACCCGATAACCTGACCGCTTATTGAGGTTAGCCTTTCCTTCCTTTCATAAACCTGATAACCTGATCGTTTACTGAAGTTAGCCTTTCCTTCCTTCCAGAAACCTGATAACCTGACCGTTTACTGAAGTTAGCCTTTCCTTCCTTCCAGAAACCTGATAACCTGACCGTTTACTGAAGTTAGCCTTTCCTTCCTTCCAGAAACCTGATAACCTGACCGTTTACTGAAGTTAGCCTTTCCTTCCTTCCTTCCAGAAACCTGATAAATTGACCGCTTATTGAAGTTAGACTTTACTTCCTTCCAGAAACCTGATAAATTGATCGTTTACTGAAGTTAGACTTTACTTCCTTTGAATAAATAGTAATCATTGTTTTACAACATCCTATAAAATATACGAACTGAATCACATTTTCACAATGGATCACTTGACGTTCTTGTACAACTAGTTACAGAGAACCTCCCAAATCAGAACAAAATACTCTAAACAAGCACATACTTAATAACATTATGGTTATTTCTGAACACTTAGGAAACCTGAACATAGCTAACAAACTAATCATTTTTCGCATCTCTTCAAATCATGTTGTACATTTACAAGAATTGAAGTGGATCATTTCATTACGCAGAGAAGAACGCTGGTTTAATCTATACTCTTCGGTAACATGCTGTTTCTTTATTAATCTGAATTAAGAATGTTTAAGATTTTGTATTGCCGATGTGTCTTCTTTGATAAATTGTTTAGATGAGTACACTGTTTCAAAGCTAGATTTATATTGGTATTCATGTGTACTAAACTAAACCGAACCTTTCTTACTCAGTGTTTTTGAACTATTGTTACTCAGTGTTCTTAAACTATACAGACGCAGTGTTCTTGTACCATTGTTACTTAGTGTTCTTAAACTATTATTACTTAGTGTTCTTGAATCATTGTTACTTACTATTTTTGAACTATGGTTACTTAGTGTTCTTGAACCATTGTTACTCAATATCATTTATTTATTCTTGCTCAGTTCATAAAAAAGATTACAGGCAGATCAACGATACCTACTGAGGTCAGCCATTCTGTAACAGAACAAGCCAGCAGTGCACGTTATGTCACCCGGTTTCTGGATTTGCCAATCTCAACTGTTTGTAAAACTCTTCGGCCAATTTTGCGAATGCTTCCTTACAAGCTGCATCATTTTCAAGCACTGAAGGAGACGAATTTAACCCGGCGTGTTGAATATGCGTCGCAGTTCTTGGCAAGACTGGAAGTCGATGACCAATGGCCTGCCAATTTCTCATGGACTGATGAAGCACATTTCACGCTTTCTGGAAATGTCAGTACGGAAACTGGATTATCTAGTCGGAAACTAGTTTACGCGAAAATTTCCTACACTCCGACATTATGCTCAGATGCACGCAGTCTCACGGATGACTTTGTTATTGGCCATACTTTGAAAAACCATCATCACATGGACTACAAGCATATACTGTCACTGCTGCATCGTATCACAAAAAACTCACATTCAATGTCATTCCCATGCTGCAGTAGTGAAATGTGATAAACACTATGGTTTCCATGCAGGCTGGTGCCTCTGCACAGATTGGTAACCAGGCGAAACACGTCTTGCTGGATCACTTTCAGGTGTCAGGACAGAATCAATTCGCGTTACTTTGCTTGTGAATTATCACCTTGTTTACCAGACTTAATAATAGTTGATTTCTAGTTGTAGGGTCACCTGAAGTCACGCGTGTATCTGGGAAGCGTCGCACTATTCCAGACCTTAAGGATGTAACTGTCCGGGAAGTGGCTAGCATACCAGATGGGATGCGCGTTGTTGTTGTAGTGTCTGTTTCACGTGAATGTGATGCATTTCGGATGCTGAAGAAAAACATTTTGAACAGTTACTGTGATTGATCAGACATTAGGTTATAGTGGCTCCCCTGGTGGCAAAATGTGACTGAGATATTTTCATCCACATGACAGCCTTAATATCCCTGTGCAGTTTCATCTGCCTATGCCATACCGTTTGTGAGATATGACGCGCTGAATTGAGGACTTTCTTGATAATCACCCTATATTATTCTTGCATAGATTTGGATAATGTGAACCACCCAAAAGGTTGTACGACAGCGAGGAGTGTTTACTAGCAGCATTTAGCTACTTTAGGTGCCCCCCCCCTAGTGGCACAGCGGTATGTCTGCGGACTTACAACGCTAGAAACCGGGTTTCGATACCCGTGGTGGGCAGAGCACACATAGTCCATTGTGTAGCTTTGTGCTTAATTACAAACAAACAGAACACAGATAGCCAATTGTGTAGCTTTGTGCTTAACTAAAAGCAAACAAACAAACAGAACACAGATATCCCTCTGTGTAGCTTTGTGCTTAATTACAAACAAACAGAACACAGATAGCCCATTGTGTAGCTCTGCATTTAGCAACAAACAAAGAAATATATTTCAGAAGACGGGATACAATATAACGTGTTGGTCAGTTCCCATGTATCAGTGTCATGGTATGTTTAGTGCAGATCTCGAATCATCGTCACGTTGTGGTTAATATAGGTCTTGAAACATCGTCACGATGTGGTTAATATAGGTCTTGAAACATCATCAGTTGTGGTTAATATAGGTCTTGAAACATCGTCACGATGTGGTTAATATAGGTCTTGAAACATCGTCGCGATGTGGTTAATATAGGTCTTGAAACATCGTCACGATGTGGTTAATATAGGTCTTGAAACATCGTCGCGATGTGGTTAATATAGGTCTTGAAACATCATCACATGGTATTTACTGCAGATCTCGAATCATCGTCACGTTGTGGTTAATATAGGTCTTGAAACATCGTCACGATGTGGTTAATATAGGTCTTGAAACATCGTCACAATGTGGTTAATATAGGTCTTGAAACATCGTCACGTTGTGGTTAATATAGGTCTTGAAACATCGTCGCGATGTGGTTAATATAGGTCTTGAAACATCGTCACGATGTGGTTAATATAGGTCTTGAAACATCGTCACCATGTGGTTAATATAGGTCGTGAAACATCGTCACGTGGTATTTACTGCAGATCTCGAATCATCGTCACGATGTGGTTAATATAGGTCTTAAAACATCGTCACGTTGTGGTTAATATAGGTCTTGAAACATCGTCACGATGTGGTTAATATAGGTCTAGAATCAATGCCGTGGTTTGTTTACCGTCAATTTATTTCCGGTCTGTGTGTGAATGAAACACTTTTTGAGTTCTAAAGTATACGTAGAATAACTGTACTGTACTCTACTTTGATTTTAATTTAATTTGATTTTCTTGAATTCAAAACAGTATCCAAGGCTAATTTATTAATACTGTTTGATTACTGTCATGCTTATCCATAATTAAATTCAACCGTATTCTACTGTGAAGCGCTTGGTAGCTTTGAAGCTTATGTAATTATGTAAAATATATCCATAAATTATATTATGTTGAGCCATATAATTAATATTCGCTTGTTCATGTGGTTTTAACTTAAGGGCGAATTATGTTAAATGTAAAGATAAATTGACGTTTACATTGTATCTGTTCTATAATCATATTACGGCAATATAAGTCAGTTTACAACGTATGCTAATTTTATTTGTTTTCTTGATATATTATAGTGAGGTTTATTTGTTTTGTTTTTTCGAATTTCGTACAAAACTAATCGTGGATATTTGCGCTAGCCGTCCCTAATTTAGTAGTCATAAACTAGAAGAAGGCAATTAGTGAACACCACCCACCGTCAACTCTTTGGCTACTCTTTTACTAATGAATAGTGGGATTGACCTTCAGTTTATAACGCCCCCACAGCTGAAAGAGCGAGAATGTTCACTTTGTTCACCAGACTTAATAATTCGAGCCCGCAACCCACAGATTTACGAGTCGAGCGCCCTAAATACCAGGCACCAGACTTAATAATTCGAGCCCGCAACCCGCAGATTTACGAGTCGAGCGCGCTAAATACCAGGCTCCAGACTTAATAATTCGAGCCCGCAACCCGCAGATTTACGAGTCGAGCGCCCTAAATACCAGGCTATGCCAGACCTATTATAGTATGGAATACTTATAATTCACCGTGTTTCAGAGTGAAATTTTTGCAGATATTCTATGCATGGATATTATCAACAATTAATGTTACTACATCCGCCATTGGCTGTGGTTGAAATCTCTCATTTGTCAAATAATAAACAATTCCTTCAGTTACGGTTGTTAAAGTTATTTCAATACCATTTTCAGCTAATGAGCTCAAACAATGAGGCAAGCTAATCATTTCTAGACGTATGTGGCATAATATGTTACTAAAGACCTTGAATCGTCAAGGCGACCCATTACCTATCTCTACAAGGAGCATAATAAAATTTGAACTGCGTCATCTGGTGGCTGTTCTATGCATATACATATATAAGACATAAACGGATCTAATATTATTGTATAATTTATTACCAAAAATTTTTTGCCGCTAACACGGCCCACTCCCAATTCCTACAAGCCTAATGAAATTTGAACAGCGCCATCTGGTGGTTGGTGTGATAACACATACAAAGCCACCTTTTCTTTTTAACCATGCATACATCACGGGAGAATTATTCTAATATTTTTGTACTATTCGTGGTTCAGGGTGTAGTAACTGAAATCAGTGACCACATCTAATGATTAGTATTTTTAGACGGTTGGGAGTAGTAAAACGAATCTAGGTTATGTCATAACAGTTTAACATAATACGTAGAAAATTATTTCCAATAAACGCACGAATTAAAAACATCAATTAATATACCACATTACAATACGCATATCATTTACTGGCGTTGATGATATACCTTTCCAAATCAGCATGTTTGGCAATCATAAAAAGGCCCGGCATGGCCAGGTTGTTAGGGCGCTCGACTTGTAATTTGAGGATCGCGGGTTCGAATCCCCCTCCCACTAAACATGCTCGCCCTTTCAGCTGTGGGGGCGTTATAATGTGACGGTCAATCCCATTATTCGTTGGTAAAAAAAGTAGCCTAAGAGTTGGCGGTGGGTGGTGATGACTAGCTCTCTTCCCTCTAATCTTAAACGCCTAAATTAGGGACGGCTAGCGCTGATAGCTCTCGTGTAGCTTTGCGCGAAATCCATAACAAAGAAACAAACAGTCATAAAGCACATTATCAAAACTCTAGACTACAATGGAGTGGTTCAATGGAGAAACTGTTGATACAATTAAATACGATACAATACTGATAATTACCCTGTATAATAAGTGGATACAATACTCATAATTACCCTGTATAGTAAGTGGATACAATAATGATAATTACCCTTTATAGTAATTGGATATAATACTGATAATTACCCTGTATAGTAAGTGGGTACAATACTGATAATTACCCTGTATAATAAGTGGATACAATACTGATAATTACCCTGTATAGTAAGCGGATACAATACTGATAATTACCATGTATAGTAAGTGGATACAATACTGATAATTACCTTGTATAGTAATTGGATATAATACTGATAATTACCCTTTCGGGGTAATTATCAGTGTTGTATCCACTTACTATACAGGGTAATTATCAGTATTGTATCCACTATACTATACAGGGTAATTAATTTATAGTAAGTGGATACAATACTGATAATTACCCTGTATAGTAAGTGGATACAATACTGATAATTACCCTGTATAATAAATGGATACAATAATGATAATTACTCTGTATAGTAAGTGGATAGAATACTGATAATTACCCTGTATAGTAAGTGGATACAATACTATTAATTACCCTTTATAGCAAGTGGATACAATACTATTAATTACCCTTTATAGTAAGTGGATACAATACTGATAATTA
>NW_013668774.1:7196-11389 GCF_000517525.1 Limulus polyphemus
AAAAAAAAAGATTTTATCGGTTTATGGAAACACTCTTGTAAACGTTGATTTTAGATACTCAAATTCGTTACTTTAGAAAACAGAGTGAGGGTTGACGACGTAGCCCATGATGGAACCGCAAGACACGTATCTTTCACTGTGTTTATTCGGCAGTCATAGTTCATTAACTTTCACTAGTCTTACCATCGACGATTCTGAGAAAAAAAAGGGCCGTTAACCTCGCCATTCTCACTATTAGCATATCTAGATGTAAGAGATTGTGCGATCCTCACATTAGATACAGAGCTGGAGTTTAACGAACTTTTTCGTGTTTACTTTAATTGATTCGACCAATTAAAAGACGGCTCCTGCGAAACTTATGGCATGCAATACATCAATAGTATTATTGAGAGCCTAATAGCATTTATAAAGGACTAAATAGCTGATGGAGTTTTCACGGTTATGTCAATAAGATATTGCTACAATGCTTTTAGGTTGCCAAATGAAATAAATACCGTGGACTTTTTTTTTAAAACTTTATCATTTTTGATTTAGCACTTTAAAAAATGAATTAGCAGTTGAACAACATATAAATCAAATGTAGATTAATTAATCAGAAGAATTATTTTAAAGGAAAAATTGTCATAAGTTTTTTTTTTAATTTGATAAATCCCCCCAGTGGCACAGCGATATGTCTGCGGACGTATACTGCCAGAAACCGAGTTTCGATACCCGTGGTGGGCAGAGCACAGATAGCCCTTTGTATAGCTTTGTACTTAATCACAAACAACCAATTTGATAAAAAAAACGTGGTTAATATTACATTCTTTTTTTTTAGTTTTTAGGAAGACGATGACAACCTCACAGTTTCTAATCGCTACACTTGTTATGGTAAGTGAAAATTGATTTTTTGATAATATTTGTACTTTATGTAATTAAAAAAAAACACAACAAAAAAAACGAGTGAAATAATTTATACCTTGTATTAATTCTGTGACATTAAACAATATAAGTTCATTTAATTGGTTTTTCTCATAAATCCATTGTCTGGAATCGATTGAAACAAAAATTATAAACACCATTTATATTTCTTTTATTTCATTCATCTCACGGTAGCTGAGCGGTAAGGCTGTGGGCTTATAAGGTTAAAAATTGGGTTTCATTACCTGCTGTAGATAAAGCACAGATAGTCCATTGTGTAGCTTTATGCTTAACAACATACAAACAAAAAAATACAAGGATTTTGTTCATCCATCAATAAGGAAATTGTTTTTAAATTTTAGAAACAACTAATTCCTCAAATGCAAGCGGCGGCTCTTCCTGCCATCTAGTGTCTGGCTTTAGTACTGATTTGCGGTTAAGATTTGTTTAATTAAAGCAACTATACTAAAGCTGCCTCTAAATTGGAGAAACGACCTTAATGAGCTTAGATATTTCTGCATCATTAAAATTAACTATTTTTTCTTTAAATGTGTAGATTTTACCGCTATGCTACGTATAAATATTTTATTTTGTACGGAAAGTTAACGGTTTATTATTATTATTATTATTTTGGTGTTTATATATATTTATTATTTGATTTCACAAACTCTGGAATCTAATTTCACATTTTGAAAAACTTTGCAGATTTCCACAATAGAGGGCCAGGAGCGTCGTCGAAACGACAGCAACGTGGAAAATGTCGTGCGTTCAGCTGTGGCAGATGAATTTAGCAGCGAGATAGTCACCAATAAAACTAGAGGTAACTAATATTACTGTTTTCACACTTTGCACAATTATAACCAAATGGACCATTAAGAAAAAAAATATCTTGAAGATCCTTGTGTTTTGAGATATTTTAAGTTTGCCCCTGAAGAAAAAAGGTTTGTTTGTTTTGGATTTCGCGCAAAACTATACAGGGGCTATCTGCGCTAGCCGCCCCTAATTTAGCAGTGTATGACTTGAGGGAAGGCAGTTAGTCATCGCCACCCACCGCCAACTCTTGGGCTACTATTTTACCAACGAATAATGGGACTAACCGACACATTATAATCCCCACACGTCTGAAAGGGCGAGCATGTTTGGTTGGAGGGGGATTCGAACCCGCGATCCTCAAATTACAAGTCGAGCGCCCTAACCACCTGGCCATGCCGGGCCTATTTTCAACAGAAAAGCACCTCGTGCGTTACAGTGGTGAAGCAGTAAGATTATATATCTGAAGGCATAGATTCAGTAACTCCCAATTTAGACTTACTAATCAGCGGGTGGGTAACCGGTCAGCATTACCCGCCGTCTACATTGCTATTCTTAACCGAATAGTAGGCTGACTGTCCCATTTATAATATCCACATAGCTGAAGGTGCGGAGCGTGTTCAATGAGATATACTAGCTTCAGCCTCGGATCTTTTAATTTGTATTCCGCTATGCTAAATACTAAGGCCACGCCAGAACCATATTTGCTATAATGTAGTATGTTATTAATGTTAAGAATATAATGAGTTTGGCAGTTTGTAATTATCGATCATATATCAATTGCGATGACGTAAGCTGATCCTGGATCCGCCCAACAGCACGTGTTACTGACGTGTAAGAGATGCATCCATCTGCAGGTGGCAGTGTTTGATAACTATAGATGTTCATGCTGTTGATAGTACAGAGTATATGAACGATGGACGATCAGAATAACATATTATCGAAGAAAAAGTTGAGGTTACCGTATTGTAGCTCCAGAAAGAACATCAAGATACAAGCTGACCCAAAAATAAGTTTAGACAATACACGGAACTCGAAAATGATATTATTTGAAAAGTTTGATTTTACAGGATCGGAGATTTACAGATTTTTATTGAAAAGTAAATTTCTTCTTTGGGCCTAAAATGTTTATGTATTTGTTAGTTCCAAAGTTTTGATACATAGGGACTATATGTAGAAAGCCGTCCCTAATTTTGGACTAATAAACTAGAGGGAAGATAGCTAGTTAACAGTACCCACCGTCAACTTTTGGGCTATTCTTTTTTGATCGTATAGTGGGATTTGGGCCGTCAATCTTATAGCGCATTCATGGCCCCGAAGAGTGGTGGACCACTTTTTTTGTGGCAAGAAGCCGCGAACCATAAATTCACGGATTCACTACCAAATACAAGAAACGTTGGGCAGAAGGTATGAGATTATAGAAGTATTCCATTTTTTTATTTCAACTTTCCAACGTTATTGTGTTTTTGCTTTACTTTCTCGTTTAATATTTTTATGCACACAATTGATTGCAATTATCTGTAGCTAATTAGCTTTTCAAGTATGACAAGCCATCATGTTTTGAACCGTTCTGTGTAACTAAACCCGCTTTAAAACGCCTAACCATAAAGTCAGATTAACGAATGGCGTTCTTTATCATTCTCAGTTAAATATGGCATCTTAAATACGGCATCATTTTCAGATTTATCATACTGAACTTTTCTAAGTCATTTAATTTTATACATTTTATCAAATTATCTTTAACCATTAGCTGCTGCAAATCTCTTTACAAGAGAAATAACTAACATGTGAAAACAAACTAGTAGGTAAAAACAACAACAATAAACTTAATATTAAATACAGTTGGTAATTCAAGTATTTATAACGTATATCGTTTTATTCAACGTCAGCTTATTTGTCCTGCGAGTCTGGAGAGATGGTGGTAACAATGAATTTTACGGAACCTTACCGAGGGATAACTTACACCGATTATGATCGCTCAGGTCCTTGCAAACTCTACGGTGACGGTAGACGTTATTATCAGTTTCGGATTCCATTAAAAGGTTGTGGAACTAAACAAGTAGGTCTATATGTCTCTTCTATATGGATGAAAATTGTTTGTGCTGATGTGAGAGTTGATAATATAGATGTTAAGTGCATGCATTAGTTTATGGTCTATAGTTGAAGTTAACCAACTATAAAGTTAACTTTATATATGAATTAAAATTGAATAGAGTTCTTTAAACATTTGTTTAACAACAAATAAAAGCTTGGAATGGTCTATTCTTTCATTGTGGGTGTGTCTGTGAACCAGACTATAAAGGCTTGGTTTGGTCTGAAGTTTCATTGGTGGTAGTGTCCAGGGTCATTGATGAGGAGTGGAATTCTCCGAAACTAGTCTGGTTCACAGACATCCCCCCCCCCCAATGAAATAATAGATCATTCCAAGCTTTTACTTGTTATTAAGAAATGTTTAAACAACTCTATTCAATTATGTACTACAG
>NW_013668774.1:12271-25286 GCF_000517525.1 Limulus polyphemus
AGTTCTTCAAATACATATAGAATAATAGGTTTCTTTTTTGTCAGTGTAAAACACTTAAATACACCAGTTCGATGAAATAAAATTGTTTGTGCTGATGTGAGAGTTGATAATATGGATGTTAACAATCAGGAAAAAGTGTATGCATCCCTTTGTAGTCTGAAGTTCACATCATCTATAAAGTTAACTTTCCACTAGATTTGATTTTGTCAGCGTTTCAGAAACAACATTGCTCATCATCACCAAGAGAGATTGTTAAACACTTGCAGAAACTTACCTAACTGTAATTTGTAACGTGAGCTAAACAGTAGAGTGAGGCATAATGGTTCTTAACTTTGAACTATTGATCAGAGAAAAGGCACCCATTACCTCAAATACTTTGATTCTTTAAACCGACGAATGGGATCGACTGTCATCTTTTTTAACTCGTCCACAACTGAAACTGCAGAACATTGTTCAGCATTATCGCGTCTCAAACCTTGGAGTCTTTGATTCGTAAAACGGCACGTTAACCACTGGGATACGAACGACCCACGCAGGGAAGGCTGAAGGATGAAAGGTTTGGGTTGATTTTCAAGATTTAAATCTGGGAACTGTTCTTAACACTGACAATAACTGTTTTGTCACCAGAACGTCGGTACAATCCAACCGAAACGTCAGTCCAATCAGAACTGCGCCCTATAAATAAATAGAAAAGTATAGCAATGAACATTATCGGAACACGTCTAAAGAATCAAGATATTTTCACTGTGTTATTTCGTTTTTTTTTCTTTTTTAATAGAAGAAATGCAACCTGAAGATTACACAGGCCTGATAATTTAAACTTCATAAAAGTTGTTTTGGTTTTAATAATGGATTTTCCAATAATTCAGCTACGCAGATTTCTAAAATAATATCTATTTTTTCTATCATGTAAGGATTTTTTTACAAATTGGGAAGAAACAACTCTTACTTAGATCAAATTATTATTTCGTTTACCACAATGAACATTTTTTATTATTATATTTGTTAACAAAAATACAAACAAACTGAAGAAAAGGGAAGAACATTGATGTCAAACGAATATGCATCCTCATTCATCCTGATTTTTGTGTGTGAAATCTACCTACGTCTTTTAGTCTCAAAAATACGTGTTGTGGTCTTTCTTTTATGTATTGTGATGACGTTTTGTGAAAATCTGTACGTGATGGAGAACAATGGATATCAGTTTCGGATTAAGTGTACAGGAATTACTGTAGAACAGGTAAAAATTTCAAGACAATAAAACCGTCGCAGGCCTGTGTTATGAGTTGGACTCAGTAATCAACGTTAAATGTAGTGAAGAACGGATTTGTGTTATTTGAAAATCAATATCCCTGATCTTGTATGTGAAAAAGGGGATCTGTGTTATTAATAAGAAATTTTGAGTGAAAGTAAGGAAGAATTTATAATTATATATCATCTACGCTGTATATGTTATATTCAGTACCGACGAGGCCCTTCGCTCAATACCAGTGTGAACTGGATCGAGTTGATCAACGTGAAATTTTCATCAATTTTATTTGTGTCTCAACAAATCATGTTTAAGGCTTTTTTATTCTCTTATTTTAACATCAAATATTAATGATTGTTTTATTGAATTAACCTAATATTTTGCACATGAAGAAGGGATCGGTGTTGTTTCTCAAAATCAACATGGCTCTGATTGGGCATTTGAAGCGATAATATGTATCGAATACTTTCATATATTGATATTATAATTTCATGTTAATCTCCAACTGTTTCTGAATTTTACAATAGGTTTTGATTGAAGTGTCAGATAAAATCGTTTTTGTTGATTATATATTTTACCTCTAGGAGGCGCCACGAGTATTTATCAACAACATTTTAGTACGTTTTCATCGTTCTCTGGAGCTTGATGATGACGAAGTGAAGACGATTATATGCCGTTATCCTCCGCCTTTAGCACCACCCCCAAATAATCTTATACCCACTAAGTAAGTACATTACTGCTGGCATAGTAACTAAATTTCAAATTAATTGGATATAGTCCACCTTACAAATTCAATAGTGCCATTTAAACTTTACAATTGGGGTTAGTCACAAACATTTTCTAAATAAAAACGTTTCGGTTCAAGTTAGGTAAATATTTTATGTATACACACTTCTTATATTTTGTCTATTTTTATTTCTTGTTTGCTTCTTTTAAGTACTGTACCTTTGTTAATGACCTTTATTCGAACATCTTAGGAGTTTCACTTAAAATCCATTAAATAACAGCTGCGGGGATCGATTGATTCTCCGTGGTGAACAAAGCGTAGTTGCCCTATTGTGTAGCTTTGCGCCAACACAAACAATTGAATAGCATTGGCAATTCGATTTTTACTTAAACTTCAACATAAATTACTTTTATCCGTTCTGCACTCGGTCCTTTATACAGTTCTTCTCAGCTGCACATTTCATAATTCGACGAACTGATTAATACATTTTTTATTTGCAGGCTGGAGCCAACTCCCCCTCTGGCTGTTGTAGCTACGCCTAAACTATCCGAAATAGAATTGCTTCTGATTGTTTGTGCACTTCTGTTCTTGACTCTGCTATTACTTGGAGTTGGCATGGCCTATTACTGCCTGAAGAAGCGAAACATCAAGATTGTACGACGAAGACGAACTGAATCTTCAGTTCCTGGAAGTGAGATCACCAAATTAAGTAGCTCCACCAGGGGTCCAACGACAATGATAGGAACTATTAGTATTCCTCGTGCTTCAGCCATATCCGGATCTGGGTCCGAGGCAGTTTTGTTAACTTCTGGATCTTCTCAGCATGGTTCTGGTGGTACTAATGAAACTCTTCCTTCCGACTACCCAAGTGAATCTCCATCTTCAATCAACTCAGATGAAGAACTGGATGCTCACAAGAGTATGTCTGTTAAGGATTTTTCGAACATGAGGAATGGGGGCTACAGGTTCCAAAATAGAGCTTTTGTCCCTGATGAAGGACCAATTATACAGGGTTATCCTTCAGACCAAGAAAATATTCAAACCAGTTCCTCGTTTTACGCAGAAATTGCTGAAAAACCATTCGAATACAGAACTGATGATAAGAGACAGAGAATGGTTAAACAAATGCTGACTACCATTATAGAGAAAGAAGACAACGTTAACACAGACACTATGAATGAACAACTAACGAGACTTCAGAAATTTTCCAAAGAAGACTTATATTCAACTCCAAAGTCTAAAACTAATGCTTCATTGCAGGTAGACAAACATACTAGGGATTCATTCTTCGTGCCCAATGATTCTGCGTCATCGTTAGCAAGAGGTGACCATGATTATATGCAATCTGAAATTGTTGAATTCTTACCAGTTGAAAAAAGACTACCACCAGATCCCTCTTATGAACCATCAGTATATGGAAGCATTTCTGATAATGGGAACTGGTCCCAAACAGAGATTGAGGATGAACTTCCAGTTAGGCCATATATTCGAAAACCTAAGTTTAGAGTTTCCAATTTGGAGGACCGCTTCTTCGATACAAGGACATCAACAGAGATTGAAGAAACTAAAAATGTTCATCGGTGGACTCATCTGTCAGGTAATCAGACTAAATCTGTTGATGATGACAATCCCGAAGATGATTTAATGCCACAACCAAAACCTCACGTTACTCTCCAGAATATTGATGAAGTACATTTCTCCAAAATGAATGAGACTAGTTCTTCAGAATACTCAAAAATATATAAAAAAGAGATCAAAAATCAATACTCTAGAAAACCAACATCTTGGGATGTTAAATTTCGGAATCATCCTCCAGAATTAAATACAGATAAAAACTGGGATGAAGAAGATGAAAAACTACGAGATACTGAAAGTAATGTAACAAAACCTGCTTTTCAGAGAAAGATTGGATCCCAGGAGTCAACATGTCCAGAGGAAAACGTAAGAGATAATTTTTTTATTAAGGACATAGTATTTCGAGTTCTAAATCCGTCTCCAATAACTGAGGCTATGGAACTGTCCGAAGAAGACAAAGAGAAGTGGAAAACCATAATCAATTCAGACACAACTTTCCGCTCACTGATTCAGGAAGCAACAGCAACTGAGGAATTAATTAGAATTAGCAGAGATGAACGATACAAACAGTTATATACACCAAACAAGTGGCAAGTTATTATTCGTATATTATCGGCACCAGATTATAGCAGTCGAACAAATGTTAAGGAAAATTCTCGGGAAGTGAAAAATCCACGATTTAGGAAAAAGAGTGATTATGAAACGCGAAACCGTAAGAGTTCTCTTACTCCACTTTACGAAATAGACTCCGAAAATTCACGTTCTGGTAGATCATCCCCAGTTAGTGTTAATTCTCACTGGACATCTCGATCTTTTGGATCTGCGAGGAACTTTGACGGGCGATCCATGACAGAAATGGATGTAGATTTCACACACGCTGACAAGGAATCCTTATGGAGTGTGGACACTGGTTACACTCACAGAACTGCCCGTAGTGCCGCTGAAAGGTCTTGCTCTGAGTATATAGAAGAAGTGCCAACCATTTCTAGCCTTTTTGGTTCTGGCCACTGCCCTGTTTTAGAGCGGTCAACTTCTGAATTCCTTCAATTGCCAGAAACCATTCTCAAGATCAAAGATTGTGATTCTAGGACTGATTACCATAGCGCTTCTAGTGCATCCATAGATACACTCAATACTCACAGAAAAACGTCATTGGACTGTCGACGAAGTCATCGGGATTTAGATAATTATCCTACAGAAATTACCATAACATCACCAGTTCTTAGAACCTTGGACAGAGCATCTAGTGTAGGTGAACGAGAAGAAATCAAAAGCACATCTGAAACTGACATTTACGATTGGCAGAGATAATGATCTAATACATAGAGATATAGGTGTGTATAAAATATCTTCGTAACTCTATTCCGTGATATAAATATACCAGAAAAAAAAAATGAGTATCATAATTAACATTACATTAATAGGAATTAAGTTTCCTCAGAAATTTTGGTTTGTGTTTCTAATTGTTCGTTTTGAATACCGTAAAGTTTAGTAAATTATTTATAATTAATACAAATTGATTATGGTTTATCATCGGTTTTAAGAAGAATGAAACTTCTCAGTGAAGTTCAGCTTTCGTTCCTAATATATTTCTTGGTTAACTTAAAAGGTGCTATATTGTTGTCGTTCGAAAATATTTTGAAATAAGCTTTATGAGAATAAGAAGAGTATGAACTATCACATAAGACCTTGTTCTTATTTTATCCCACTTTGCTTCAATTTTTGCGAAGTTTTGTAAAACTGTATATTCGTGATACACATCGTGCTACACTGCAGATCTGGTCCACATTTCTGTTAATTAATACCTTCACGGACCTGGAATTGAAGTTATGTTTTTTTTTTTGTCTGTCCAGAAAGCTCTTTTTTTTTAAATACAAAAATCTGGGTCAAACAAGTAAGCAGTAACAAGTCCATCTAAAGTGCTATTTTATATGCAATACGTAACATTAAAATTGTATATTATTTAGGATTTCGTTGCAATTTTGATAAACAAAAATAACACACACACACTACGTGAAACTTTCAACCATTTTGAACCGTTCTCCAAGTTAATATAATTTATGAAATGTATTTGTTCTGATAGCTTATTTAATAGATCGGAAGAGCAATAAAACTGATGACAACTGAAGGGTATAATTAAATCTTTTAAGGTTGAATGCAGGTGTTCTTAAGTTGTTAATTATTTTTTCAAGAAACCGGAATAGAGTAGAGTTAGATATGAAGTTTGAATCTTACGTAAATCAACAGGCGTTAAATATTGGTTAATAACAAAAGCAAAATCTGGGAACTGTTTTTAGTTTGATTTTATTATTTTTTTTTACCATAACGTTTACACCAGTTGATGTCTATTAAAAATCTTATATATGTCTTGATATCAGTTCTCGATATCACAATAAAACTTGCTTGGCTGTCATTACACTCCAATCCTTGCGTTGAAGATATATTATATCATACCTTAAATATCATAAGTTTATTATTTCCAACAGAAAGTATAAATACAGCTTGTGAAGAAAATGTATTTTTATTGAAACATTTAATGAAAGTCAATAAACACATCTTTCATTTCTCTTGTGTTTTTTAGCCATAAACATACCGCATTTTCCCGACACAATAATTGTACGTAAAATGTACAAAAGCATCAATGAACATTCATATCATATCAAATGTTTCTTTTACAAGTTCTCTCTCTCTCTCACACACTTAGACTTTGTGGGGAGTGGTATTTTTCTCTCTTGAATATATCGATTTTCCAAAAGCAAAACAATGAGACATATTTTAATTTTAATGACAAAAATTTGCTATTCTTAACTAAAAGAATTTTACAAGATTTACAGTTCAATATAGCATTTTAAATTATACTAGTTAAATCATTTACAATTGTTCTCCCCCCCCCAGCCCACCAGTGGCACAGTGGTATGTCCACGAACATATACCGTGGTGGGCAGAGCACAGGTAGCCCTATGTGTAGCTTTGTGCTTAACAATAAACAAAACTATCCCTCCCCCCCCCCAAAAAAAAGAAAGAAAACACACATACGTTAAATCCGGCGCGACAGTGGTAGACCATGTTACCCTATCACGATCATACAACGATCTGACATGTTACATCCTGGTGTGTGGATGGTCGAAGCTTATTAATTCCATAACCAGTGTTTAATTGAAGTCACACTACTTAATTGTAGGGATAAATGTTTAAAATATATATATTGGGCCAAAATCTTTCAGGTTACGAAATGATCTTTTTCAGTGGTAGATCAGGTGATACCTTGAGGTAACATTATCCCTTATTTTTCGACTGAAATGACCAACAATGACGACTTGAGAAGAAAAACATAGTGGAACTGTATATAGATATAATGGTATGGTTTCTCAGTCTGGAACAGATTCTTCACCCAGATCTACGGATTTTTCTGAAATCTCTCAACAGCTAGTAAAGGTGCTGTCCTTTGTCCTACACTCGTTATTTTTAATTGTTTTGTGTTCAATAAAGATTGTATAACTGTACATCATATTGCGTCCAGTCTCCTTCTTCACTCTAAATTCAGTCAAAACCAATTCAGTTTAACTCTGCAATGCACTTCCTGCTCGGTACCCTTGTGAGACAGCGGTAAGTCTACGTAATTACAACGCTAAAATCCGGGGTTCGATTCCCCCGTGTTGTACACAGCCGATATCCCAATGTGGCTTTACTCTAAAAAAAAAACCAACAAAAAACATACATACTTCCTGCTCGAACCTCCGATTATCTTACGGATCCTGCCAGATTATTCGAAGGGAAATCAGTGACCTTAAGAAATTTACAATCCGTGTATATTTCCCCCAAAATGCAGTAATTTATGGATTCATTTTATTGGTGTGAAGGGGTGAATTTCATGCGAAACGTTTCAGAATGTAGTAGAGGCGATACAGAATAATAGAAAATAAATTTAGGAGCGGTAGTGAGTATCGGTTGAATTTTTATGCATGAAATTATAAAATATATTACTATATAGATTTTTTACAACACTTTATATGTAGGTATGTTATTATTATTACTATTATACATTCAAGTTCCACATTAAAACAAACATTATTAAATTAACTTTTTAGACTTATGTTTGTTTGCAATTAAGCACAAAGCTACACAATGGGCTATCTATGCTCTGCCCACCACGGGTATCGAAACCCGGATTCTAGCGTTGTAAGTCCGCAGACATACCGCTGTGCCACTGGAGGGTTTAGACTTATGAGTATAAATATACAAAATATGGGCACAGACAGACACGAAAGTAAACATCATAATAGCACACGTAGTTTAAAACAAAACTGGAAGTAAAAAATTAATTATTTTCTTCTCGGAAATTTGTCTAACTTGTCTGTGGGTACATAAATGAAATAAAATATGTTGATGGTCAAACATCGTTCACGACGGAAATCAACATTATACGACCACGTGCTATAAAATCTTTTCAAACTCCCTTTTCATATTTTCCTGACTTTTCAGGTGGATCAGCGGCACGTTTACGGATTTACAATGCTAAAACCCGAGGTTTGATTCCCCGCCCAGATAGGCCATTGTGTAGCTTTACTCGTAAAACAGCAACATATTTCCGTGAGGCCTAACTTATTTGTATTCGGTATGTTTAATTTCATATGAAAGTCAGTGGTTGATGTTAGTTAGACCGAGCTCAGCTTGGTGTACTTTTAACAGTGATATGTCTATGACCTTACAATGCCAAAATCTGGGGTTCGATTCCCCTCGGTGAACACAGCCCCATGTGACTTTGCTCTAAAATATACAAGTGCGTTAACCTGTTTGCTTTCTTAAATACCAGGTTGCAGATGGTTAGTAGTACCCTTAATAAGCCGTACGGCGGAATAACACCTTCATATGTTATTATCGTAGATCGAACATTAGTCTATAAGTATTCAGAATTCATGTACAAATAATAATGTTTACAATAATAATATTTGAGGATTTCTTACGAATTTAACTTAAACTATCCCTTCACAACAAGTTCTTGTTTTGTTAGCCTATTTTGCTCTTACGTTTTGTTTAATCGTTAGACATTTATTACCTATTTTTGCCCCTGTGTGTGTGTGTTTGTCAGCAAGATTTCTCGAAAAGGGCAGAATGGTTTTGGATAAAAGTTGATATACATTTAGGAATAAGATTCAACTTAGAAGTGACTAGTTTTTGAAGAGTCAAGGTCAAAGTCACAGCAAAGTTAAAAATATCCGAAAAATCCCTATCTGTTAACATGGGGACCGATTTTTTACACTATTTCTGCTCTCTAGCTCTGTCAAAAACGATTGGATTTTGTTGCAACTTGGTAGATATATGTAGAATATTATTCTGCATTGTCCTGCCAAAAACATGGTCCGTGTCTGTTGGTAACGATGGACATACGGACACATTTTCTTATTTTTTTGGAGAGCCGAATATGATCAACTCTGCGTGGAGTTCCCTCTAGTTTAACATTGTGAAACCACAGGTACCCTCTAGTTTAACTTTGTGAAACCACAGTTAGAAACTTTAATCTATCCTCTTAATGATTACATTAGTTTATCTGATGATATAGATTTATATGAGTTGATCAGGCCTAAAATCTACATGTGAGGGTCGTTTAAAATGTTTAATCTTCTATAACAATGAAATATCATATCCGTGTGTGTGTGACCACTATAGCTCCAAGAGGAAAAAACCTGAAACTTTGCACGCATACTAAGGGCATTGTGAGGGTGTGCACCTGAGTATTATTTTTAGATTCAACACAAAAATATTTTGTACAATTTTTTTGCCCTTAAGCCCAGAATTCTGCTTCCTGAAGGTCTACAGAAAAGTACCGTATTTTTTTTCTAACTCTCACATACTGAATGAACAATATGTGGGGGTTTTGTGACAAATACTTTTTTCAACACAGACAAGGGGAAGAAAAATAGAGATCTGAGAACTAAACAAGAGCAATTTGAGATTCTTTCAGGCAGGATTAGAGTAAATTAATCTATGAGACCTTTATTTCCCTTTTTATTAGCTATAATTTTGTGCGCCAGCAATACCAAGCATGGGGCGCCCGATTCAGTTTTGTTACTCATCAAAATCTTTACCAGCCTACCCTCAAATTTAAATTCTTTTAGCAGGATTAGAATAAATTAATGTATGAGACTTTGCGCGTAATCAACTACATCAATCGAAAGGATTTGACCTCCTGAGTCCAAAACTGTACTTAGATCTCAAATCGGTCAAGAAATGATGGCGCTAAGGGCTAAAAGATTGTACTTAAAAACAACAAAAAAAAAAAACAGAGCCGTTTTATGAGCCGCTCAGCCGCGGCTAAAAAACGTTGAATTGATCTATGTTTGGGAAATGATAATAAACAACAGGAAGAAAATATGAATCAGAGAATATTGGAGAATGAAAATAATTAAAATAAAGACAGAAAGAAAAAAAACGAATCTGAGAAGCTAAATGAAAACTATTTGGTTTTTAAAAGAGTTGAATTGAATTAAAAGTTCGGGAAATGGCAACAGCCAAATCAATTAAAGAATTGGCGCACCGGGGTAGGTATAAAAGTAATTAAGATAATGAGGACGTTTGACTGGTACTTTGAGGCTTCTGTGAATTATGAGGGGACCTTAGATTCCCGCACCGGAGCGTGGGTACTTTATGCTAGTAATAATAAGTCCGTACACGCATATAAATCATAGAAAGTTAAACAATGGGCTATCTGTGCTGTGCCAACCAATAGGGAGCCTGGACTCTGGATCTTCGAAAATAATAATAATTGTGTCCTGCACTTTCGAACACTCACTATTCAGCCAGACAAGAGTAGACCAACAGTTGGTGGCGGGTGCTGTTGACTAACTTGCCCTTTTCTTTAATCTATCAATTAAAAACTATGGATTGCTAGCGCAGATAGCTAGCTTTGCACGAATATCCAAAAACATATTTTTTTTTACTTATGATAATTTCGTTGTCCAATTTAAGAAACCATAAGTGCTCATAAGTATACCTATGAAATAGGGTCTTTATTCTATATGTAATATAGATAATCTTTATTATACATATATATATATATATTAATTGTTTGTATGGATTGCAGTCAAATTTTAAATGTTTATGTGAATACGTATAGCTCACTTATGAAGTCTCTTATCTCTTTGGCTTTCGACCCCTAGTGGCTAAAAATCGAGTTTCTATGCCGTGGTGGGCAGAGTACAGATAACCTACTGTGCCTCTTTGCGCTTCACAACGGAAAACAAAACAAATTATCTGGTTTTAATAAAATATAAATTGGATTATATTTTACAGAATTCCGTAGTAAAAAGGTGTATCAAGCCACTGATATATCTTATGGTATTGAATACGAAACCTGAGAAGAAGAGAACATCTATTGCAACGGAAGTTTCAAAAATTTTCTACAGTTCGAAATTCTACTGCTTTTGATCTTTCGTGATGAAAAGTAAGTTAAAATGTCATTCTGTTCGTTTTCTGCCAAGCTTTGAGCTAAAATATACAGTCTTGAACTGGGAGACTCAAATAGGCGCTGCTATTTTCAACTCGATCAGCACTTTTTCAAACGTATGGACAATAAACGACTATCACAGACTTGATTTAGAACTGTTGGTCGGAAGGAGGCCAAACAGAAAGCAGTAGCTGCTACGTGCACGACCACTCTTAACGGAATAGCAGGACTGAGACTGACTGTTACAACGTTAAGCCTAAACGACTATCAAAGAGCTAATTTAGAACTGGTTGGTCAGGAGGCCAAATGGCTAGCAGCACGTGCTACCTTTACTGCTACTCTTAACGGAATAGCAGGAGTGAGACTGACTGTTACAACGTTAAGCCTAAACGACTATCACAGAGCTGATTTAGAACTGGTTGGTCAGAAGGAGGCCAAACGGCTAGCAGCACGTGCTACCTGTACTGCAACTCTTTATGGAATAGCAGGACTGAGACTGACTGTTACAGCGTTAAGCCTAAACGACTGTCACAGAGCTAATTTAGAACTGGTTGGTCAGGAGGCCAAACGGCTAGCAGCACGTGCTACCTGCACTGCTACTCTTTACGGAATAGTAGGATTGACTATCACAGCTACAGCGTATTCACAACTGAAAGCGTGTTTAGCAGTATATCGCGGCTAAAACCATGGACCATTTGTCTGCGATCCCAAACGTTAACCACAAGACTATGCTAGGCCAATTTAAATCCAATCATAGCGTACCACAAATTTCGAAGATTAATTTATCTGGGTATTTCTGAGGTCACGCTGTTATCATTTATAACCAAACGATTTTTTGTCGTATGTTGTTAGTCGGGTTCATTGGATTGGGTATTTCTGAGGTCACGCTGTTATCATTTATGACCAAACGATTTTTGTTGTGTGTTGTTAGTCGGGTTCATTGGATTGGGTATTTCTGAGGTCACGCTGTTATCATTTATAACCAAACGATTTTTGTCACGTGTTGTTAGTCGGGTACATTGGATAGGGTATTTCTGAGGTCACGCTGTTATCATTTATAACCAAACGACTTTTGTCACGTGTTGTTAGTCGGGTACATTGGATAGGGTATTTCTCAGGTCACGCTGTTATCATTTATAAGCAAACGATTTTTGTTGTGTGTTGTTAGTCGGGTACATTGGATACTCATCGATTCATTTATCCAGTTTCAGTTTTCAGCGATAGCTTTCCAGCATGTTACTGTTTTAATTTGTTTTGAAGGCTGTTTGCTGTTACTTATGTCGACTGTACAACCATGAATAAAAGTTCTCGATAAAACGTAACGTCAGAATTCGGAGTTCGATCCATGCGATGATCACAGCGCAAATAATACATTGAAAATGATCTGCGCTAAATAGACAGTCCACAGTACTTAACGCAGTGATATTATTCTGAAGTAAAACCAGTAAAGTGTTAGGCTATGTACATTAAGATGAGCATATCAGATGAGGTTAGTTACACTCATTGATTATATGCTATGTAAAGATTATTGATATGAAATGTACCCCAGCTATACTTATAAATCTGTAACAGTAACATCGTGAAGCTCTAAATGTCGATCTTGTAGTTTGTCTAATTATGCGATTACGTCAACAAGTCACTAAAACAAATATTATCAAAGAAAAGCAAACTTGGAAGATTTCCCAAAAATTATACGCCTTTTCTTAGATAATTTCTACAAGAGACACGAATCAACAACATCTGCTTAACGTTATAGCAATGTGATTAATTTTACTGTTATTTTAAAATGTTTACATTCTTATATAGTGTAGTGTGCCATATGCCAGACAGTGTAAAATGAGCATACGAACGATAGAAACGTATTAATTGATCTTTCAAATAGGTACATACCGTATTTTTCGGAATATAAGACGCACCGGCGTATAAGACGGACCCTTATTTTGAAGACAAAGTTTTGGAGGGAAAAAAGTTACAGTCGCATTTGAAAGATTTTTATTGAACAAAATTCAGTTTGATAGTT
>NW_013668774.1:25704-28026 GCF_000517525.1 Limulus polyphemus
TATATACATATATGTTATTCATATCTTCGTTGTGTATAGGACGCAAGCAGATTTTGACACCAGATTTTGGGGTAAAAAAAGTGCGTCTTATACATCGAACAACACGGTACTTAACTTACGAACAATATGAAATTTATTTAAGTAATAAATAAATCTAGTATCCCACAAATAGCTGTCGTCTCAAAACTTCATATCAATTGACCCGTGCAAGTCACGTTGTTTATATAGACTTTTTTAGGTCTTACCGCCCTCTTTTTCCGGTGGGTCAGCAGCAGGTTTATGGACTTACAACCCTAAAATCCGGGGTTCGATTTTCCGCGGCCGACAAAATGCGGATTTAGCTTTGTGTAGATTTGTACTAAAACAGATATATTGATAGTCCTCTGTTGATAAATACCACCATTAACAAATTTACGTAATTGGAAGAACAACGTGTGTGCGTGCGTGGGAAGCTTTTGAAACTTTATTAAATTATGCAAAAATGGAATTAAGAGCAGGGAAGTAGGGACGACGTCACCATATGCGTAAAGGGAAGGGTGGGTGTAGATAGTGCTATGCATTGGTTGTATTATACATTGCAAAGGGAAGGCATTTGGGGAATAGATCTGTCATCCCACAGAACCCCATCTCAGCTAGCAGTGTTTTTGTGTTGAGGTTTTGTATGTACATTTCTTCATTTCTTTATAGACGTTTAGAGTACTGGTACTGCCCCCTGTTGAGTTTTAATACTTGCTCCCAATATCCAAGTTTGCGAAGTGTCGCTATATCTTTTGTGTCTTCCTAAATAGGGTTTTCACTTTTGATCACACCATTCGGCTCAAAGTGTCTTTTGCACTAGAGGTATTTGGTGGGTATCATGTGTCGTGAAATATGTTTTCACACCCCCTTTGGTTTAGCCTCAAATCAGGTTCGTTTAGAATTCGATGTGCTTAACCTCTTACGCGAGTAGTCTACGCAGTCCAATTAACTGTTTTAACTACATTAAATACACATCAATGACTTTACGTTTTATAAACTTTGGGTATGCAAATACAAAATGCCACAAAAAAATGCTTCGTGCTCGAAGCACGATTATTCTCCCTAGTAAATAATTACATATTTATCCCCTCTAGTGATAAGTATACACCTCGATGATACTAATACTAACAAATAAGTAATTATATTTCGGCGTCAAGTATACAGCCAGTGGCACAGCGGTTTGTCTGCGAACTTACAACCCTAGAAACCGGATTTCGATACTCCTGGTGGGCAGATCACAGATAGCCCATTGTGTAGCTTTGTGCTTAACTTCAAATAAGCAAACAGTATACAGCCGACAAAAGAAGAAATGGGTAAAACGATTTTTTTTTTTTTACAAGTCGTTTCTGTTAAAATACAAATAAACGCAGTTGCGTATACAATAAAATTTTCTTAATAATAATGAAATAATTCTGTGAAAAGACTGCTGTTTGTTTGAATTTATAGGGATACGTGCACTCGAATGTAAGAGTAGATTTCGTAACGTTTTGTTTGGGCCAACTGAAATATTTACAATGAAATGCTGGGGAAAACCAGGACGAGTCTGTGTTTCTAAACATCGTAAAAGAACGATGACAGTTTTTGGTGTTACCTGGAACGTTGCTATTATGAATAAACACAGGGCACACGAGGGTCAAATCAAAGTCTTCGATAAAGATTTTTACTCCATATTAAAGACTATACTAACAAATTACGGGCCCTGTATTCTTGTTCAGGTGTTATAAAGATATATTTATATGTCCAAGTGATCATACATTTCCTGAAATCGGATAAAGCGTAATTTACGGTCCATTTAAAAATATTTTTATATAAGTATGGTTTTTGGATTCAATTCAGAGGTCTTGCAATGCACAAACACGTGCAAGCGAAACGTAGCACTTGACCACACATTTATCGTGTAACAATATCCAAAATTTGGATATAATGTATTAAGTCTGAATATCGTTAAACTATGCGTTATTCCAACATTGTCGAGCATGTGATTATTCGAAGAATCTTAACCACTTAGCAGTTTTACAAAACATTACTTATTAATTAAATAAATAATTTACAGCCATTACTACTTCACATGAAACACCATTCCATAAGTTATGGAGGAAATTTCGTGTCATTTTTAAAAATTATATTTCTATTGTTAAATGTATGAATTGAACGAAGTCCAAAATGCTAAAGGTTTAACATTCTCAGGTGGAATTTTCCTAGGTTCTTCGAGTTTCTGATGAGGAGGGGTGTTTTTCACATGAATGACATAGAACTACCTGATCACCGGAACGAGTTTTCAATTACTGAAAAAAACTTCGGGAT
>NW_013668774.1:29026-31822 GCF_000517525.1 Limulus polyphemus
GAGTTTTTCAATTACTGAAAAAAAACTTCGGGATGGAGGGGTGTTTTTCACATGAATGACATAGAACTACCTGATCACCGGAACGAGTTTTCAATTACTGAAAAAATACTTCGGGATGGAGGGGTGTTTTTCACATGAATGACATAGAACTACCTGATCACCGGAACGAGTTTTCAATTACTGAAAAAAAACTTCGGGATTCCTTCAGATTTGGTTATATTTTGACGTGAGATATGTAAGTCTCTGCCTTACTATGCTAAAACTTCACGTTTCGATACCCGTGGTGGGCAGAGCACAGATAGCCCATTGTGTAGCATTGTGCGTTACAACAATCCAAACTCAACATCTACTAAGTGGTCCTGCCATTGAAAAAAACAGCGGTTTTGTTGTATTTATTTTTGATTAATAATGTTACTGATTTACTCATATTGACCAGATATATGTAAATATGTACAATTATAAAATATCTATTACATTATCTCGTATACAAATATGTTTTAGAGCAAATATATTGTATTAATGAAGAAAGGATAATCCTTCAGAAACAATCAGTTTAATGTTTTTGAATAAATATATATATATAATAAACTTTCATTCATGTCTATAAAGACAAAATTGTTTGTATTTGTCTGTAAATATGTAATAAATAGAACTTCTGATGTACCTGTAATATGTTATAGAGCAAATATATTGTATTAATGAAGAAAGGATAATCCTTCAGAAACAACCAGTTTAAGTTTGTTTTTTCACGCCTGTAAAGACAACACTGTTTGTAGTTTCTGTAATTATGTAATAATTAAAACTTCTGATGAAATTGTAATACTTTAACAAAACCCAATTACATAATTTCTCGGAAAGCGTTTACAGGTTAAAATATTTAACCAGGCCAGCTTTACACAAACGTACGTTAATTCCTTTTTGAGTTACCTAACATTCTCTTATTTTCACAAAAGCTACGTCCCTTAAGGAATATAAACTAATAACAAATGCCAAATGACATCAGATTCGTGGAAAATATTTTTTTTATTATCATTATCAAGAAACATTGAACTTTCCTGTTTATAGTTGGAACATTGCCAACTGTCGAGAATCCGAGTCTGAGAGATAGGTATATAAGCATTTTGAACTGTCGTCTATTTAGTGTTAGATTCATCACACACGATTAGATTCATCCAACTGAAAACCACCCAGCAATGGCACTGTTGTATGTCAAGGTTTTAATGTTGATTGCAATAACTTGTAAGTATATTTATTTATTTACTTACTTGTTTTGGGCGTAGATAGCTTTGTACGTCTGCATCTGTTTAGCCTTATACGTTTTAACTATATTTTTTATTTGATTAAAAACAAAACGTTTTTCTTTCGACATCCCAGAGCACAAATAATAATAGTCTGATTGTAGGAGTGTATAGACGAGTAAAATGGACAAGTCTCATCAAACCTTTGAATGTTGTTGTCAAGTTGGCCAATGTTGGAGCATGTAGCAACTAAAACAGACTAGAGTGTCAAATGACAACTACTGCAGATAAAACAGACTAGATTGTGAAATGACAACTACTGCAGATAAAACAGACTAGAGTGGGAATGACAATTACTACAGATAAAACAAACTAGATTGTCAAATGACAATTACGCAGATAAAGCAGACTAGAGTGTGAAATGACAACTAGTGCAGATAAAACAGACTAGAGTGTGAAATAACAAGTACTGTAGATAAAACAGACTAGAATGTGAAGCCACAACTACTGCAGATAAAACAGACTAGAGTGTGAAATGACAACTACTGCAGATAAAACAGACTAGATTGTCAAATGACAATTACTGCAGATAAAGCAGACTAGAGTGGGAAATCACAACAAGTGCAGATAAAACAGACTAGAGTGTGAAATCACAACTAGTGCAGACAAAACAGACTAGAGTATCAAATGACAATTACTGCAGATAAAACAGACTAGAGTGTCAAATGACAACTAGTGCAGATAAAACAGACTAGAGTGTCAAATCACAACTACTGCAGATAAAACAGACTAGAGTGTGAAATGACAACTATTGCAAATAAAACAGACTAGAGTGTGAAATAACAACTACTGCAGATAAAACAGACTAGAGTGTGAAATCACAACTACTGCAGATAAAACAGACTAGATTGTGAAATGACAACTAGTGCAGATAAAATAGACTAGAGTGTGAAATGACAATTACTGCAGATAAAGCAGACTAGAGTGGGAAATCACAACAAGTGCAGATAAAACAGACTAGAGTGTGAAATCACAACTAGTGCAGATAAAACAGACTAGAGTATCAAAAGACAATTACTGCAGATAAAACAGACTAGAGTGTCAAATGACAACTAGTGCAGATAAAACAGACTAGAGTGTGAAATGACAACTAGTGCAGATAAAGCAGACTAGAGTGTGAAATGACAACTAGTGCAGATAAAACAGACTAGAGTGTGAAATCACAACTACTGCAGATAAAACAGACTAGAGTGAGAAATGACAATTACTACAGATAAAACAGATTAGATTGTCAAATGATAATTACGCAGATAAAGCAGACTAGTGTGTGAAATGACAACTATTGCAGATAAAACAGACTAGAGTGTGAAATAACAACTACTGCAGATAAAACAGACTAGAGTGTGAAATCACAACTACTACAGATAAAACAGACTAGAGTGTGAAATGACAACTACTGCAGATAAAGCAGACTAGAGTGTGAAATGACAATTACTACAGATAAAACAGACTAGATTGTCAAATGACAATTACGCAGATAAAGCAGACTAGAGTGTGA
>NW_013668774.1:32241-33603 GCF_000517525.1 Limulus polyphemus
CATTCACAAACTTTATAATAATATACGGGGTGGTCCAAAATTTAGCTGTCCCACATCGAAATATTTTTTTTTTTTTGGGTGGATAACATTTAATATGCTGCACCAATCTCGTTGTGACTAATTTGTAAGTCTGTGTGCTATGTCTATGCATTAATCGCTTCCGGTTTGAAACTGTTGAAAATTAAACAAAATTAATACATATTCTCGAGCAACTAACTTTTTCACCACCACGATAAAAAAAAAAAAAGATCTGTCAGTTAGTAATGCAGAAGAATAAGTTGAAATTATGAGGCACGAAAATGAAAGCTTTTAGGAGCCGAGTTTAGTAAAACCATTGAAGTGATAAAAAAATTTTATCCTTCCGCTGTCAAGCTTGTTATAAAGAATTTTCACGAGCATTTGAAACTGTTAATGTGTCGTTTTGAATTCTAATATTGCTTTTCTCTATCTCATATTCTTTAGCTTAATTCTTAACCTTAGTTCATGATGGTGGATTGGGAACAAACCTCCAGTTAAAGCAGACCCTCTTATAAATTAGCAAGGTAAATCAGATCTGTTTGTCCTCTGTAAACTTTCCAGGTTCTATTGTCTGTTGGGTACGGCAAAAGAGCGACAGACGATGATAGATATTCAAGGTAATAAATGCAAGAATTGGTATCCGTATTGGACAACCAATTGCTCATGGGTGCTTTACTTACCAACTCAATGACGATTTTTTTTACTGAGGTATATGTTTCTTCTTTGGACATTAACTAGGTTTTAGTAACAATATCCTGCAGTCAACATAGAAAAAAGGTTGAAAGGAGATACATCCCCGTCCCACCAAACATGCTCGCCCTTTCAGCCGTGGGGGCGTTATAATGTGACAGTCAATCCCACTATTCGTTGGTAAAAGAGTAGCCCAAGAGTTTGCGGTGGGTGGTGATGACTAGCTGCCTTCCGTCTAGTCTTACACTGCTAAATTATGGACAGCTAGCGCAAATAGCCCTCGTGTAGCTTTGCGCAAAATTCAAAACAAACAAACAAACAAACAAAGGAGATACTTTCCATCACAGATCCAACTATTCCCTCGTAATCATATCATTGGTTCTGCAAACGAGAAGAGTCATAGAAAAATATGATCTATCATAGATGGCCATTTGATTCGGTTCTCTTTCAAAACATCGTCCGTATGATAAGGTTAAAAATCCAATTAAAAGAAGCAAACAATCTCTCATACTTAAAAGAACGTCTAGAAACCTTAGCTCAAGTTCTTATTTATCTTTGATCAAACCATGTTAACTTTACTAAATACAAAAATAAAATAAAATAAAACGGGAAACTACTAGTCAGATGATTTTAATTCCGTTATTTAATTGTTTG
>NW_013668774.1:34564-38299 GCF_000517525.1 Limulus polyphemus
CCTTTGTGAGCCAATCCAAATTAAGATTATTCATCAAATGAATTCGTGGTGTATTCATAGAATAATTATTGGTAAAAATAAGTTAGATTAGGAACTTCTAATATATATAGAAAAGCCAGTGCGTTTTGATAACACTACGTTCCAGCAATGGCTTTTATGACGTGTTGCTTAGCAACAAAAGTATAACCTAATATTGTTGTTAGTCTGTGTACTGAAAGTATAAAATCAAATATATAGTCAAGAAAGCTGGAAAAATATTTGTTGATTCCTCAGTTTAGAGTCTTTGTTGATTAAAGAGGTATTAAAAACGTTGGTGATATAACAGTTTAATTCAGAAACGATTTAAGTTTAAAATTGAATCGATATTTTTACTTTCATGATAAATTCTATTGACTTGGCTCTAGGCTAGGTGATCCCACACTACGTTTTTACTTTAGGCTTATTATACCAACACTCACTACACTTACAATATTTCACGGCACCCCCCTCCTCACGACCCCCTTACATCCCCGTCACTAAAATCGTAATGGGCAGATAGTAATCGAACTATTCTATCTGAATAAATGCATTTTGGCTTTTATGACTCCTTATATTTCGAGAAATCGAGCGTGACGTGATGTTACACACACTGACTTTTATATAGGTTGGACAATTAAGTGTATAACACAATACATTAATTTAGTCACGCACCGTGTAACTTAAACATAAGCGTTATATTTTAATAATAACTTTTCAAAATAAACGAGCTATACAGATTAGAACAATAAGACAACTTTGTTTTGTTAAAACATTTTAATTCAAGGTATTTAGGAATATGTTTCATAATGTTTTATTCAGACAAATACTGTTTTTGTACACTCTTTTAGGTGTGTTAGTGAAAGGCCAAGACCAGCTTGATAATACAAGAAATCTTTCTTTAACAAATAGAGGCCTGAGTAATGTAAGTATAATGATATTATATTGTTTCTATATCATTAATATCTGCTCAAGAAAGATACGTTTGTAGCAAAAATAAAAGATGTGCACAATGAAACCTGCATGTCTGAAATAAAACAAAACATTTGGTTTATAAGATTTTTTTTTCTGTAATTTATTCATATGTACGAATTTCTGAAATTACCATTGCACCTTTAAAACAGCTTTTATGGTATGTTAAGTCAGATGTATTTTAAGACTAATCTTGGTATATAATGCAACTGAAGCCACAAGTAAGGTTACTTCTTGATATTCGGCTGTTAATGTATTATTTGTTTGTTAGGACTAATCTTGGTATATAATGCAACTGAAGCCACAAGTAAGGTTAGTTCTTGATATTCCACTGTTAATGTATTATTTGTTTGTTAAGATTAATCTTGATATATAATGCAACTGAAGCCACAAGTAAGGTTAGTTCTTGATATTCCACTGTTAATGTATTATTTGTTTGTTAGGACTAATCTTGATATATAATGCAACTGAAGCCACAAGTAAGGTTACTTCTTGATATTCGACTGTTAATGTATTATTTGTTTGTTAGGACTAATCTTGGTATATAATGCAACTGAAGCCATAGCTAAGGTTAGTTCTTGATATTCGACTGTTAATGTATTACTTGTTTGTTAGGACTAATCTTGATATATAATGCAACTGAAGCCATAGCTAAGGTTAGTTCTTGATATTCGACTGTTAATGTATTACTTGTTTGTTAGGACTAATCTTGATATATAATGCAACTGAAGCCACAGCTAAGGTTAGTTCTTGATATTCGACTGTTAATTTATTATTTGTTTGTTAGGACTAATCTTGATATGTAGTGCAACTGAAGCCACAGCTAAGGTTAATTCTTGATATTCGACTGTTAATGTATTACTTGTTTATTAGGACTAATCTTGATATATAGTGCAACTGAAGCCACAGCTAAGGTTAGTTCTTGATATTCGACCGTTAATGTATTACTTGTTTGTTAGGACTAAGCTTGGTATATAATGCAATTAAAGCCTCAGATAAGGAGTTTAGAGTTCAGTTCTTGAAGTTTGAGTTCTATTTAAAACATCATAAAAGATAATCCAAAATTGTTTGGTATTACAGCAGGAATATAAAAATAGATGAATTTTTGGGATTATTTTTTTACGACAATTCTCTGAATACTATATTGGTACACATTGATTTTAAGCATAGAAGATAGAACACAATTTCGAATGCTATTCTAACTGAGATAATGAGCTAATAACAGACTGTGTTCGATGGATTCGTTTCGATAAGAGACCACTGTGGTTAATAATGCTGTTCATGTGACAGAGACGATATTCTTAGGTTTTTTCTACCTTAGCAATAAAGTCACTGTTTTCTTAGTTGTAAATCATTGTTTGTTTTTCCAACACTTAAAACTTTTAATAACTTTAGCATTATTACTGTTTTTTAAAATTTTCAGTACTGACTGAGGGATAGAACCCATTGTTTAATGAAGACGACATTTACTGTAAATTAAAATCAGTTTGGTAACCTGTGACGTTCATAGACCCTTGATAAAGGCGTAAGCCGAAACGTCGGGTACAAGTAATTAAAGATTTTTCTGAAGTTGTTTGTCGTCTTCATTAAATAACTTTAGCATTGTTTCAGAGTTATTTATAGCACATGCATGCAATACTATTCTGTGATCTTGAAATACTTATATATATAATAACCAGTTTTTTACTTTTTTTTTGCTTTAAATAGCCAAAATTTAAAGTCTTTGGAAGTCCGAGCGATTCACCTGGCAAGTTTGGCCTTGGTGTTGGAGTAGGTTCACGGCTATGGGAGAGTAAAAATGGCAGATTTAATGTTGGAGGAAGTGCATCTGTGCAGCAAGGGGTAAAACCCTTTGGTGGAAAATTATTCCCGGGAAACCCTAGTGTGGGTATAGGCACTGGTGTTAATGTCAAATTGGGGCCGCGAAGACACAGTGATCTCAGTTTTGATATTGGTGCCACTAAAGGGCTCGGAGGAGGACCCTTTAACATTGGTGCTGGCCTCAAATATAGATTTGGGCGCTCACTAAGAGTCAGTAGGAAGCGATAAGCTTATTGTCCGATACAGAAAATAACAAACAACATACTATTTTTTGTGTGATTTTAATAAAATAACATTCTTCTACTCGGTTAATTTTGTGTAATAAAGTATCAAGTTTACTTTGTTTCCAATAGTCTTCGGTCGTTTATCGATGTTCAGTTGTTACAGATAAGCCACTAGATTTTTTATACTTTAAAATTTTAAATCCTGATGGACCAGAGCTTAAGAACTAATTTTCCAAACATCTTTTCGGAGAAATGTCTAATTTTCAGTTTAATGGTTGATTTCATGGATTAAATATATTTGAAACTATCATGAAAACGGCACAGCAGTCACTTTGTCTAATGATAAGATCTGACAATATAAAATTTAACTACTGTTTAAGGTTTGACTTTACAAAACTCAACTAATGATCAAAATTAGACTATTCAAAACTTAACTAATGACTAATATTTGACTATATGAAATTTAACTAATGACTAAGATTTGATTATATGAAATTTAACTAATGACTAAGATTTGATTATATGAAATTTAACTAATGACTAAGATTTGACTATATGAAATTTAACTAATGACTAAGATTTGACTATATGAAACTTAACTAATGACTAAGATTTGACTATATGAAATTTAACTAATGACTAAGATTTGACTATATGAAACTTAACTAATGATCAAAAGTTGACTATATGAAACTTAACTCAT
>NW_013668774.1:38997-40455 GCF_000517525.1 Limulus polyphemus
AGTTAGACTATACAAAATTTAACTAATGACTAAGATTTGACTATTAAAATTTAACTAATGACTAAGATTTGACTATTAAAATTTAACTAATGACTAAGATTTGACTATTAAAATTTAACTAATGACTAATATCTGACTATTAAAATTTAACTAATGACTAAGATTTGACTATTCCAAATTTAACTAATGACTAAGATTTGACTATTAAAATTTAACTAATGACTAAGATTTGATTATTCCAAATTTAACTAATGACTAAGATTTGACTTTTCAAAATTTAACTAATGACTAAGATATGACTATTCAAAATTTAACTAATGACTAAGATTTGACTATATGAAACTTAACTAATGATCAAAAATTAGACTATACAAAATTTAACTAATGACTAAGATTTGACTATTCAAAATTTAACTAATGACTAAGATTTTTCTACATAAAACTTTGATTTGACTACATAAAATTCAGTGAATTGCTAATAGTTTTAATATTCCAACTATTCATATCACACGGTTGTTATAAATAAACTAGGGATAATCTGGTAATTGATATATACCTGGCTGTTATATCACTGTATGATTACATGAAACAAGAAGGTATTAAAACTGCTTGAAATAAAATAAACCTACAAAAATATATTTTTTATTATTTCTAAAGCACACATAAAATAGAATAACCATACCTTATTACATTATTAATATTGTTACTTACCCTTACGGATAAACTAGTCGTAGAAAATGATCACATACCAAAAAAAAAAAACAAAAAAACTTGTGAATTAAGTAAAAAAAACTTGTAAATTAAGTAAAAAACAAACATAAAACTTGTGAATTAAGTAAAAAAAACTTGTAAATTAAGTAAAAAACAAACAAAAAACTTGTGAATTTAGTAAAAAACTTGTGAATTAAGTAAAAAAACTTGTAAATTAAGTAAAAAACAAAAACTTGTGAATTAAGTAAAATAAAAAAAAATCGAAGAAAAATAAACTCCATTTTTGTGTATTAACAAATACATCTCTCACTCACATTATGAAATTAACATTTACTTTTAAAATATGGTTATTTTTCAGTTAGTAACAGTAAAACATTCTGTTACGTTTAGAATACGATAAGTGCTTAACAAAATAAATTATTTTTTGTACATAGAAATATCGGGAACAAGTTAGTTTCACTGGTTTTTGTTTCTAGCGTATAATCGTCCCGTTATCCAATTTTTTTCCCCATTAAATAACTCAAGATAAAGAACAGATGTTTCCTAAGAACAGAAATGTGTATTTAAGAAACATTCAAGTGAAGCTACACTTCTATTTTATTTTCATAATTTTTCCGACTCAGAATTTTACGGTTTTTTTGTTTTGTTTTTGAATTTTGCGCAAAGCTACACGAGGGCTATCTGTTCTAGTCGTCCCTAATTTAGCAGTGTAAGACTAGAGGGAAGCCAGCTACTAAACAACACCAA
>NW_013668774.1:41108-48161 GCF_000517525.1 Limulus polyphemus
GATTGCGAGTCGAGCGCCCTAACAACCTGACCATGCCGGGTATTTTTGGATATTCTTCTAGAAGCTACACACACACAAACAAACAACAAGAAAACAAACCTGTGTTTGACGTACCTTATTTTGAACTGATAGACTAGAGGGAAGCCAGCTACTAAACAACACCAATCGTCGACTGGTAGGCTAATCTAATCGATTAGTAGATTTTGACCTTCAATCTCTTACCGCACCTTAGACTGCAATGTGGGAAGCACGGTTTCGAGGCAACGGGACGCGAGGGTTAGACTCTCAAATTCACAATGTGGCATACTAAACCCCAGCTCATTTTCATCCTCACAACCGTTCAAAGAAATAACGATTGGTTATAAGAATCCACAGTTTCAACTAAATTTCTTCGTATATTAAAGGTATAATATTTATAGTCACGTGTTTTATCTTGAATATTTCTACAAAGAAACTCTGTGCTTCCTGCGAAATTCATACATCACTGGGACAAGGCATTTTATAAAATACCAAACAGATTTGTATCCGATTCGGAAACAGGTACAGAACTTATCTAGTTTTGTGGCATGGTGTAGAATCTGAAGGTTCTCCTTGTTTACCAAATCTGTTGTTGGTAGTAGTATCCAGATACAACCAATCTCTGACAGTTTTCATCCTACAGCCATGTTATGTGGTATATTATGTTAGTTTTTATCCTTCAGCCATGTTATGTGGTATATTATGTTCTCGTTACCTCGTGTGTCTCAATCCAATGTTATGCTCTTGTCCAATGATCCAGATTTGTTAAGAACTCATAAACACTTCAGCAATCCCCATTACGTTTAGTATCACGTGTTTGTAATGCAAATAGACACTTAAACCGGAATATAAGAATGTGTACAATATACATTTTATTTAGTAACGACTAAACAACAGCAAATCACAGAAGGTTAGTACATTCTAAGCTAAATACAATACTAGCAATACAGCATATACACAGAGGTAACTTGTACTATTTTAATAGTAAATGTATGTTACTATTTATTCAGGGGCGTAGCTAGTACTACAGAGAGTGTGTGTGTGTGTGGGTGGGGGTCATTTTATTTCCATAAAGTGTGAACTTTTCTACTATACCTAGAATTTACAAGAAAGCCAACGTGTTTATATATATATATATATAAACCCCCAGCCCGACCTCCTGGCTACGCCCCTGCTTACTATATTTAACTTCAATAATTCAAAGATAAGACGCAATGATATGTAAATACACGAACGCTTTCACGCATCACTTATTCGCGAATTAAAAAACATTCAAATTACCCCATTTTTTATAGAACTGTTCGGGGATAATAACTTGTATTTTCTATGTAACTATTATTTTCATATTGTATTGTTCACACCATCACAACATGGCGCTACCCTGAAATAATTATTTTATGGTATTGAATATTACCAGTAATACAAAAAAAAATGTTTAGGCCTAACAAGAGTAATTAAAATTACGTTTGATTATATATGTTTTTTCTTCAGATTTTTCTCGGTTATTTCTTTACAGATTGTATAAAATAGTTTGTAGAGTAAACGTGTTTTTAATCACTCTTAACGGGTTTAAAACCCCATTATTTTGCTAACTCAGACATTTTATACTAAGCCATTTAAAATAACACATTTTTACAAGATATATCCAGTTCACAAACTTACTGTTTTCTTAAACTTACATAGAAATACAATAGGAACACAATAATCATGGTATTGTTCTAAATAGTTTTTCAACGTGCATTAACAAATAAGAATAATAGGATAAGAAATGTGGAGAAAAATCACAATGAATTAATCTGAGAAGTTTCTCACAACTACGTCAAAGCAGCATTAACTTGTACGACGCATGCGCATTTCAAACATTAGTAAATATCATATGTTAAGAAACAAAACTACAAGACCGAGAATAATAATTATATACTACAACAGCAACAAAGTCTGTTTCTTTGTAGTTAAACACAGAGCTACACAATGGACTATCTGCCCACCACAAGTATTGAAACTCGGTTTTTTAGCGTTCAAAATCCGCATACTTACCGCTGTGTTAATGGGGAAGGGGGGGGGGGCGAGCAACAAAGCAACAATTAATGAGAAAATACCTTCTTTCCTAATAAGGAAAATAGCTACTTTCTTAATAATAAAAATACCTACTTTCCTAATAATGAAAATAGCTACTTTCTTAATAATAAAAATACCTACTTTCCTAATAATGAAAATAGCTACTTTCTTAATAATAAAAATACCTTCTTTCCTAATAAGGAAAATAGCTACTTTCTTAATAATAAAAATACCTACTTTCCTAATAAGGAAAATAGCTACTTTCTTAATAATAAAAATACCTTCTTTCCTAATAATGAAAATAGCTACTTTCTTAATAATAAAAATACTTACTTTCTTAATAATAAAAATACTTACTTTCCTAACAATGAAAATAGTTGTTTTCCTAATAATGAAAAATGTCTAGCTGCTAAACAATAAGAAGCAAGCCTATTGAATTTATACATTTCCCTGAACTTTCTTTTTTTTTGGGGGGGGGGGGACGGGTCCTCTCAACTTCATTTTGTATCTTTGAGTTGCTCCAAGTTCCCAAACATAATAAATTAACAAATAATGATTTATATTATTAATGGAATATACTCACCATGCATGCAAACTAAACTTTAACAAAATATTAAAAAAACAAGAAATAATTCAAGAGTTTAAAACAAACCGGAAACATGCTATGCTTTCGTAAGAATATCTTTTTTTTTGTATAAAAAAATTATGCCATCACATAGTTTTGTTGAATTTAAGTGTGTGTCTAAAATAACAATATTACTAAGATAAATGATTTCGGTGCTACAAGTAGAAAATGTTACAACCATAAACTTACAGCATTCACAAAGTTTGAACTGGATTCACGAAACAAACTTTTTTACTTTAGATCAGTTAATGTTGCTACACTGGTGAGATTTCAACATTGGATAATAATGTACAATTTTCTGTGTCATCTCAAAACCCAAACTTAATTAATTCGTATTTTACATTTATCTCTATAACAATGGAAACCTACAACTAGTTACTACATCCGTGTATCTGTATTTCAGATCAATCCAGACTAGAAAATGTCATCATCAGTTTGAAAACTTAATACACAAACTGGCTGTTAACTAGGTGATACCAGCCTTTAGCTCTAATAAAGGATATCTTTAATTAAATAATATCAACAGTTGCGTTCGGTTTAAAAATCACCCTGAAACAGTTGATATTAACACATGTATTCAGATTAAATATTGTTTTGAAACCGTTGATGTCAACACCTGTGTTCAGATTAAAGATCAACCCTGAAATAGTTTATATCGACATCTGTGTTCGAATTAAATATCAACACTGAAATAGTTTATATCAACACCTGTGTTCGGATTAAAGGTCAACCCTGAAATAGTTTATATCAACACCTGTGTTCAGATTAAAGATCAACCCTGAAATAGTTTATATCGACATCTGTGTTCAGATTAAAGATCAACCCTGAAATAGATTATATCAACATCTGTGTTCGGATTAAAGATCAACCCTGAAATAGTTTATATCAACATCTGCGCTCGGATTAAAGATCAACCCTGAAATAGTTTATATCAACACCTGTGTTCGGATTAAAGGCCAACCCTTTACAATTGTGATTATATCAATAAGTAATTAGCTGATATAATTAATTATCTTTCCACTACTGTTATAATAAATAATTGTATTACGTAGTTGAAATTAAATAACACTTTCAACTATTTATTAATAAACTCTAAGTAACTAACACCGACATTTTTTTTTGTATTCTTTCAGCAAAGAGTGCTGGCATCTGTATTCCTTACAAAGTAACCTAAACTAATTAAATCACTATACTTTTGTTTGCTACAAAACAGCTCATATAAACGTAAATACTTTAAATCAACAAAGTTAGGTTATTGATATTACCATAAATATGCTTTAAAAATATTCATCAACCGTTACTAAATAACATCAACACTTATTTCGAAATATAAACACCTACCTTTAGACCATCAATATTTATCTGACTGAATTGTCCTTCTATAAAAAACAACAATTTTACAAATGGATATCTAATCGCTTAGGTTAAAACAAATACTGAATTGTGACCATTGTTATGAGATTTAGTCTGTCTGTGCCTTTTTTTTTTGCTAGAAATAATTATATTAATAATTATATAATATATATATATATAGCCGGAAAACAACCAGAAGCTCATCAAACATAGTTGTAAGTAAGATTTGAAATGTAGTTCCTTTATTAATATTGTTTGCCTTTGTTATGAACAAAGAAATGGCTTCTATCTAAAATATTCAAACAGCGACAAAATTACAATAGTTATCATTTTAAAACTCTTCATGTTGATAGATGACGTTGACAGACTCTAGTAGGTTTTTACTGTAACCGGTGAAGTTCAGATTTAGTTATGTCTCGATAAAGATCCCTACTGAAATTAAGCAGTCTTTGATGACGTCACGTATGCTTATTACATCGTTTACTGATCGAATGAACATTATTTTGGTTTAAATGTCAGATGAAATTCATAAAAAAAAAAGAGAGCAACAGTTGGATTCCTAAAGGACTAGTCACCATATTCACTGAAAGGCACAGTTTAAAGACCAGCTTCCGTAGACGATACAAGATACAGCAGCTTCCGTAGACGATACTGATTTTTTTTTATTTTGACTGTTGTTAAACACAAAGCTACATAATGGGTGATCAATTATTTGTCCAACACGGGTATCGAAACCCGGTTTTATAGCGTCGTAAGCCTGCAGACTTACTGCTGAGCCACTGGGACACTAGTAGAGTAGCAACAATTAGTCCTAACCACTAATTAATTACATTATAATCTAGTAATGGATTTTGTGAGATTGTTTTTTGATTTAGGATAAAAACATCCAAATGTTGACGTAAAATAATTGCAGTGAAGAAAAATACTTTAAAACACAACAACAACAACAACTATTCATCATAAAATCAAAATAATGTATAAAACTAGTGACAGTTGTGTTTTATGTTATATTTATAGTACATTTTTGACTTAAGAATGATATTGAAAGTGCCTAACGTGTATCATAATCAGCAAATCACGTGGCAACCACGTACTCAGCCTCTGTAGTTCCGTAAAGTAATTAGTGTATTTGAAGCATGGAGTAACATAAAAAGGCTTAATAAAACCTAACAATACACATATGTTGGGCAACTCTAAGGTTCCTAGTTAACATAGTATTTGTATTTTGTTTTCATGACAAAGTTGCTAAGGCTATCTACTGCCGTTCCTAATTTTGAACTACTGATCAGAGGTAAGGCAGCCAGCCAGGAGCAACCTACAACCAACCTTCCACGCTAAGGGATTAACTGTTGCTCTTATAACTCACCCAGAACGGGTAATATTTTGTAGTATCGCACTGATTCGGAACCGGTTCTTCTTCCACAGGACTAGTCAATACAGAGTATAAGAACAAGATAGTACCTATATAAACCAAACAGTTCTAATGTGTTCACGAATAAAAGCTATCAAATACTTGATACTGCGTATTCTGGGTTATGATTATGTTAGTCCTTTCATATCATATTATCAAAATAAGGACAACATGTTTTGTTCCGACGTCCATCATGTTGTCTGAAAGTCGACTTTAAACATGTTGTTTCTAGTTTTTTATTATGTTTCTCAAAATATCATACCCTTTTGTACTAACATATTTTCACCAATAGATGGCAGCATAAGTTTGTTTTGTTTTTGTTTTTTGTAATTATGCACAAAGCTACACAAGGGCTATCTGTGCTCTGCCCACCACGGGTATCGAAACCCGGTTTTTAGCGTTGTAAGTCCGCAGACATACCGCTGTGCTACTGGGGGGCGGCAGCATAAGAATTAATATTTTGTATTTATGAAATATATTTCTTTAAATTATCATACAACAAAACTACCGAAGCGTTTACATTTTAAAATAATTAGTTTATAATATTTCTCCATTAATTGTGCAGATCTGGACCTCCTTCTATAGTGAAGCTAAAAACATGTCATGTTCTCATATAATACTTTTAAAGTTGTTGATAAAACATGTACACTCCTGGTGTAATGAAATTAAAATACTCTGCGAACAACTACTTATCAAAGTTGTAAAGGCAAGAGTAGAAGATATTTAAACTGATGTTGCGTGGGGTTTACTATCGGAGAATCCGTACGCATCTATTTTGTATTGGACTATTTAAAGATTTATTTATTTGCTTAGTTTTATTATTATTATTATATAGTAGCGTTTTGTTTGATTTGCTTTTTCCATTTCTTAATTACACAAATTATTTTAGAACCTAAATGCTTTGATATTTTTGTTGCACGGTACTTTAAAGAATTATCTAACCTATAAAAAAAAAGCCAATGTGTGTCACGTCACACCGCCAATTTGTATCACGTCACGCTTGATTTCTCGAGATAGGAGGAGTCATAAAAGTCAAAATGCATTATACAGATAGAATAGTTCGATTATTGTCGGCACATTACGATTTCAGTGATGGTGGTACAAGGGGGCGTGAAACCTTATAAGACGTAGTGTGGGATTACCTAGCCGAGAGCGAAGTCAATAAAATTTATCATGAAAGTAAAAATATCGATTCAATTTTAAACTGAAATAGTTCCTGAATTAAACTGTTATATCACCAACGTGTTTAATACCTCTTTAATCAACGAAGATTCTAAATTAAGGAATCAACAAATATTTTCCCAGTTTTGTTGTCTAAACATTTCATTTTAAACTTTCAGTACAAAGACTAACAACAATATTAGGTTATACTTTTATTGCTGAGCAACACGACATAAAAGCTATTGTTGGAACGTAGTGTTACCAAAAATATTAGTTGTTAATCTAACTGATTTTTACTGATAATTATTCTATGAATACGCCACGAATTCATTTCATGAATTATCTTAATCTTGATTGGCTCACTGCACTTTTCTGCCTCTTTGTTGGTGAAGCTTGATTTCGCAAAATTTATTTATTTCAGTTAGCT
>NW_013668774.1:48171-58775 GCF_000517525.1 Limulus polyphemus
AGCTATGAAATGTGAGGTTAGGGTACACTATGGGGTGGGGGTGGTAATACTTGCCCCATCATGTTTGACGGGCTATACGCTAATATTCCATAACTACAAGATATTAATTTGTATGCTGCCATCTGTTGGTTAAAACTGGTTACTACAAACTATGAGTGTATTTAAGTTCTAACTTTAATAATATATAAACCTTTCTGGATAATACACTTAAATTATACACATAAGTTGATCCCGATTATATAATTTTATAACGATTTTAAGATACCTAGACATTTTTAGCGCCCTCTATCAGAAAGTCCAATGAAAATAGTCCATGATATGGAAGTTAAATGAGAGAATCATCTTCACTTCTATCATCATATTTTGTGCTTATCCATTTGTTTGAACATTAAATACGACTCATTTAAAAACTATTTATTATTCTTTATATTCATAGGATATTTTAAGCACACAAAAAATAAGTGAACTAAAAAAAGGAAGTTAAATACATAAATTTTATATTCATTTGCTTGGATCTACAGAATGATACCTCAATTAGGCCTAACTTGTATTATATCAAAATAAAATTAGGCCTAATTTGTATTATATCAAAATAAAGAGACAAAAGTACACTAGACGACCAAAAACACGAGAATATTTATCGAAATAATTATACGTAATCATTTCCATAAACGACAATGGTAAAAGCAATAGAGCATTTTTAAACTTGGGAGATTAATATAGAAAATAAGAAAGATAATTGTTACATACGTACTAAAAACACTGCTGATTTTGTGACTTCATCTGGAGAGCTTGCGATAGTCGGTTCAGTTGAATTTTTTTGTTCTTTTTTTGTTTATATTTAAGATAACGAAGTTAACACCCAACGTAATGTCGCATATAAAATTTGTTTTGAAGTAATTTGGATACAAAAATAAATTTACGTCGAACCAAAGAGACGCGTAAGATCCGAATTTTCTCGGTCGATCTTAAATATATAAACAAAAGTGCATGGTTATTATATACTGCAAAGGGGGAGTAGGATTCGCGCAAAAACAATTATAAAATAAGCTTAAAATCTCGTTACAGGATTTGATGCTTTAAGTTGGAGATTATGAAAAGTGAGCGCGAAATCTTACCTGGTCATCAGGTACAATAAAGTGTGCTTGTCAGTTAAGTTAAATACAATAAGGACACCACGTGAGTCGACTGTCAGGAAAGTCGAAAGTTGTATACACATTTACCAACACAATTACAAAGGTGTAAAACACTTATGATATCACCATCTTTTCAACAACCGGACCTGATTTTTAAATAGATCAGCTTAATGACCACGAGGTGACCTTAAGCTGGACAGGATCGATTGAAATGGATGAAAAGATCGCCCTCAGTTGTTCTTTCTGTGCAAGAACTCACTGAGAAAATCGATGGGGAGAGGGAATATAATAGTTGAATTTTTCTCAGCGGAGATGGTGTTCAAGGTCTGCAGGTAACGAAGCTGGAGAGCCGCTGGTGATTGAGAGATGACGTCAGCTGCTTCTTTCAGAGCTCGAGATGCTTTTTGTTCACCCTCAGCAGCAATTACCTAGGAAACAATTAGCAATTTCAGCGTACATTTTGAATTATAACTTTCATATTAAAAACGCTATATATATATATTACACTGAGAAATAGCTCTAATCACGTTCAGATTGTAAGTATCTCATTGAGAAGCAGCTTATGTAACGTTTATATTAGAATCAGAGTTATTCTGACTGTAAGGATCTCATGGAGAAGCAGTTTATGTAACGTTTATATTAGAATCAGAGTTATTCTGACTGTAAGGATCTCATTGAGAGGCAGTTTATGTAACGTTTATATTAGAATCAGAGTTATTCTGACTGTAAGGGTCTCATTGAGAAGCAGTTTATGTAACGTTTATATTAGAAGTTAATTACTGCAAGAAAAACCTAATTGAAGAATTATTCGTGTTAAAGACACAAAATTCTGAATGTAAAGGAGCTGAGCGTGATTTATTTATTAGCGTTCCAAGCTGAAGATTAAGAAGCCAAGTTTTAGTCCGCTATATGCCGCTGAACACGTTCTGCACTTTCAGCTGTGGGGGCGCTATAACTATGATAGCCTATCACGCTACAGTATGGGACTGACATCGTCGCCATAACAGGGAGAAAAGTCGGAGTGCAAGTTTTAGTAGGTAAACGTAACATTGGCTTATATTGTTGATTAGTGCTAAGCTTTAGATGACGTAGCACAAAAAGGATATGAGAAAAAATCAAAACAGTTCGGTTTTGATGACCCTTATAGAATGATAAAAATAGTAATTACAAAATTCAGTGGCAGTCTGGTTAACAACGGAAAACATGGTAATGTGGTAAGCCGATAAGAACAGTCAGTACACTTTAGGCCAAATATTGAAAACAATCTTGTTTTGAGCAGTAGTACAGCGTAACATACCAGAAGGTGAAAGCTTATAAAAGTGTAGATTGTTACAGTTTCTTTGTTTCTAGGTGGATACAGGAACTAATGGTATAAAAATTACTAGAGATCTCAGACGATTGGATAAATCACCAGTCTTCCACCAAGAAAACCCGGGATCGAATCACGACTACTACTAACACAGAAAATAGTCCTTCTCAGTACTTCCCTGAAGACAGCAGCCAAACGTAGAATGAAAACCAGCTATAGATTGGGATCTCATTAATAATAAAGCTACTAATTAGTAATTAGAGTTAGGTGAACGTAACCAGGACAACGATTGATATCCGATCGCCGCAACCTTACTGTAAGTGCTGGAATTTCCGGTTTGCTGACCTTGATGCATCATAATGGCCAGAAGTTTAAACAACCGTTACTACATTGAATAACCTTACATAAAACATCGTTTTTCTTACGCATACTATTTTTAGAACGCTCCGTACATCAATATAGCCCCGGCTGCTATGACGTCACATGCTTTCTATCTATTCGGTTATGTGTAACTCCACAGCCGATTGGTGCTAATGGCCGGCTAGCAACTCTCTGGTTAACATTTCTAAATTAAGGATGACTGTACCTGAGCCTCAGGAGGTTATGACTTAGTACACGTGGACATTAAGTGCCTTTCATGTTGGAAATGCCCCCTCCGATGGCTCACCTGTAAGCTAGAAAGCTTATAATACAAAAAAATATGGGTTAGATCCCTGTGGTGAGCGCATCGCAGATAGCTCATTTTATAGCTCTGCGCTTAAAACAAACAAATAATACGGTTTGAAATACCAAATGCTGAATTTGAGGATTATACTGAGAAATCACTCGTTGTAACAATTATTATTATTATCTTATTATTAGCCTCCCCCATGAGAGTTATTCAAATAACGTGCATTGGATTCTAACTGTTAATAGTGTATGTCTTTAACACTCACCATAGAACTGAAGCTTCTCGATTAACTGTTTCCTTCGGTGTATTTATTACTCTATTAAAACGTGCGAAGTAAGTTCTACATGAGACCAAACAGATGAAAATACACGAGAAAAAAAGAAAATTACATCACAGATCCCTTTTGACGATTTTAATACACATTCTTATTTTCAATTCTTTCCTTTTATGAAGAGGACATTGCAATTAACTAGAAACCTCATTTGTTAGTTTGTTGGCTTATCTCAACAATATTTCATACACACTGTGGACTAAGCGGCGACGTCAAAGACCCCTATTGTTCAAATTTGAACTGTCGACCAGAGAGAAGGCAATCAGTTGGTGGCACCTGCTTCCTGAAGCGACTACTTTTAACCAAATAGCGAGATTAGCTGTCACTCTTATAACGCCCCCAATAGCTGAAAGTGCACAACGCATGTGTGGTAGAATCGCGTATCGAACGTGAGACCCTCGGATCCCCAGTCCATTACGCTAACCACTAGGTCACGCTCGGGCCATCAAAAAGACAGAATTAAAATTAAACGTTTATCATCAGATTTCAAACTTACCTTAGCACGAGCTTCACGAGCAGCTTCTGCTTCGGCAGCCATGGCACGTTGAAGTTGAACTGGTAAGCGCACGTCTTTGCTGTACGAAAAAAGTTTACAGTTAACTACTGATGACTGGAGAAAAGCTGACTATAGCCTACACTATAGCCTAGACAATATTCTGATTACTATACATGTCGTAAGAATTCTATAAATTGCAAATAGCGTTTATTTTAATAGGGAGACACTGTGTTAATTTGTTTCTCAAGATACCGTAAAGTGTTATTAGAGAAAGAATTTGTTTGTATGTTGTTAATCACAAAGCTATTTGCGCTCAGCTAATTACGGGTAGCGAAATCCAATCTTTAGCGTTATAAGCTTTTAGACTTAGCGCTGAGCCACTGAAAGAACGACCAGTGAATGAATTAGTTTGTTGTTTCTCAAGCTCTGTCAACCATGGGGAATCGAACCTCGAATTTTAGCGTTAAAAGTTAAATGCATGAAATAAGTGATCGTATTTTTAATGTTTGCAATTAATGACTTCGAATCAGCAAGAGGTTTTTTATTTTTCAAAATTTGTGCAGCTTTGCCCCTAACAATAAACAAACAAATATAAATATATTACCTCATTCAAAGATCCAAAATATCCTAGCCCTTGAAACAAGTGATTCTGAAGTTACCATGTTTTTACATATTGTGTCATTTGTATTGAATTCGGAGATTGTAATAGACTAGACCTTACTTCAATAAATTTATAAAACCCACACTTTTATTACATTTATTATTATTATTATAATACGAAAGTATTAGATATCCTTCTTAAATTTTATTTAGAAACGTTTACTGTTCATGAATGTTACAATCTTTATTAGATATCCTGATTAGGTTTTATTTAGAAACGTTTACTGTTCATGAATGTTAAATCTCTATTACAAATAAAACTTAAGCGGGATATAAACGTTTCTAAATAAAACCTAATCAGGATATCTAATAAAGATTGTAACATTTATGAACAGTAAACGTTTCTAATAAAGATTGTAACATTCATGAACAGTATATATCCCGCTTAAGTTTTATTTAGAAACGTTTACTGTTAATGAATGTTACAATCTCTATTTCAAGATATATTCCCGATACTCGCTACCAGTGACACAGCGGAAAGTCTGAAGGCTCATAACATTAAAAACTGGGTTTCGATACTCGTGGTGAGCACAGCACAGATAGCCCATCGTGTAACTGTGTGTATAACTACAAAAAAAACCTAAACTAATTTTATTTTTTTAATAAATATTGGTTTTAAGATATAAACAAATTATAAAATTTATTTAGCAAAAGATGAATAACTTTACAGTCTGTGTTTCTCAGAAAGGTAAAACTGATTCACCACGAGATTGCTACTAACCTGTATAAGAGAACATGCGAATATCAAAGCGTCTGTGAGATCAAATGCACTGGAACATGACCTCAAGTGCACTGGAACATGACTCCGGTTAATGTGAAACTTTTTGTTGCTGTTTTGTTTTCAGAAATTCGTGCAAAGCTACAAAATGGGCTATCTCCGCATAGCCATAATTAATTTTGATCTGATGGATAAGAGGGAATACAGCTAGTTAGACAACACTTTTGTGATCGAATAGTGGGATTGAATGGCACTCATACAGCCCACCTGTGCCTCAAAGTACGGAGTGCGTTTTTACAGCAACGAGTCGCAAACCACGAATCCACAGATTCACCTTACGGCAAACTGACCACTAGGCCATGCCTAAGTCTCATGACTAACGCTATCTCTGCACAGAATAGTCAGCTGATCAACAGACTAAAGCCGCTATTTAATTAAATGAACACAGCAAAAATTTTGCTTCGTAAGTTATCAAGATATTTCAGTCTTGAAATGAAATGTGTTTCCCCCCTCCAGGTTAGTGCAGGGGTTCCCAAACTGGGAGCTGTAGCAAATACTCAAACTACACAATACTGTTAAGATATCCATTAGTTATAGATTCAGTGGGTGGAGAGGGGTCACAGTCAGAATGCACAGTGTTCTGGGGGGTCCTTGTGTCTGGTTGGATAGGGCCACAGTCAGGATGCACAGTGTTCTGGGGGGTCCTTGTGCTGAGAAAGTCTGGTTGGATAGGGCCACAGTCAGGATGTACAGTGTTCTGGGGGTCCTTGTGCTGAGAAAGTCTGGTTGGATAGGGCCACAGTCAGGATGTACAGTGTTCTGGGGGTCCTTGTGCTGAGAAAGTCTGGTTGGATAGGGCCACAGTCAGGATGCACAGTGTTCTGGGGTTTTTGTTTGTTTGTTGTTAAGCACAAAGCTACACAACGAGCTATTTGAGCCGTGCCCACAACTGGTATCGAAACCCGTTTTTTTTAGCCATACAACCCCTCAGACTTATCACGGAACCACTGAGGAGGGATAATGTATTTTTATGATTACTACAAGCAGTAAGTCAGATATTGAGATCACGAAACTTTTCCATATGTTACAATTTCTGCTAACTGTCAGGCCTGATATATTACATAGGTTTTAGTTTTAAGTATCTTCGGAAATTTTTAACCTCTATGCTTGAATTTTGTTCTGGAAATGGGTATTTGTATTTTAGAATATTGTTTCATTATTAAAATTGTCATGGTCTGACGTTGAGGATTACTATGGGGATTTATAAGCACTAATGTGTGTTTTTTATAAGAACTTTTGCTGCTGCCGTCTGATTAAAGTTCGAATATTTCCATAAAAAAGTTGGCAAATTTGATACGAAAGAGAACGTTGAATGTGTGATTCATGTATATTATTAAATAAAACATGGCTTAGGCAGAAAAATCAATGACGTTGGAAAATTAACCACTATTTATTTATGTTTTCGAGCAGAATCGTTTTTTGAAATAGTTTTAATTCTTGGATGCGTATAAAAGATTTAAAAGTTGTCAAGATTTCAAAAAAATACCATCAAAATTGTAGAAGAATTTCTAAAGTTTTCTGTACAAACAAAATAAGTTATAGAAGTTTTCGGTTAATATATAAAATAAATTATTTTATTCCAGCTGTAGGATTATGATCTTAAAACGCTAGATTTGCTCGGAGCAGAAACAGTGCGGTTAGACTATTATAAAGTTTGCGTCAAAATAGAGAAAAAAGTTACACTAATTATCATTGTTCTATTTGAATAAACTAGAGAAAACAGTTACACTGATTATCATTGTTTTATTGCACTAAACTAGAGAAACAAGTTACACTAATAATCATGGTTCTATTTGACTAAACTAGAGAAAAAAGTTACACTAATTATCATTGTTCTATTTGACTAAACTAAAGAAACAAGTTACACTAATTATCATTGTTCTATTGCACTACTTATCATTGTTCTATTGCACTAAACTAGAGAAAAAAGTTACACTATTTATCATTGTTCTATTGCACTAAACTAGAGAAAAAAGTTACGCTACTTATCATTGTTCTATTGCACTAAACTAGAGAAACAAGTTACACTACTTATCATTGTTCTATTGCACTAAACTAGAGAAACAAGTTACACTACTTATCATTGTTCTATTTGACTAAACTAGAGAAACAAGTTACGCTACTTATCATTGTTCTATTTGACTAAACTAGAGAAAACAGTTACACTAATTATCATTGTTCTATTGCACTAAACTAGAGAAAACAGTTACACTACTTATCATTGTTCTATTGCACTAAACTAGAAAAACAAGTTACACTACTTATCATTGTTCTATTTGACTAAACTAGAGAAAAAGTTACACTACTTATCATTGTTCTATTGTACTAAACTAGAGAAACAAGTTACACTAATTATCATTGTTCTATTGCACTAAACTAGAGAAACAAGTTACACTACTTATCATTGTTCTATTTGACTAAACTAGAGAAACAAGTTACACTACTTATCATTGTTCTATTTGACTAAACTAGAGAAAACAGTTACACTAATCATCATTGTTCTATTGCACTAAACTAGAGAAACAAGTTACACTAATTATCATTGTTCTATTTGACTAAACTAGAGAAACAAGTTACACTAATTATCAAGATTCTATTTGAATAAACTAGAAAAACGAGTTACACTAATTATCATTGTTCTATTTGACTAAACTAGAGAAAACAGTTACACTAATCATCATGGTTCTATTTGACTAAGAAGCATTTGTGTGCGACTAAATATACATAGTGTTCGAGCGAAACTTTCAACAAAGCTCACTAAAAAAATATTTCTTGCTAAAAATTCGAATGGATGGGAATGGATATTTCTTCTCTACTGCATCATGTACAAACCAAGAGTGTTAAAAGAGGATTTATGTTCTGAATTAAGTGAATTTGTGTTGAAGTACGAGTGTCTGGTTAAACACACTTTTCCAGCTCGCTCAATTTTTACGTTCTAGCATTCTGTCGCCACGTCAAACACACACACACTGCCAAAACATATATCCAGTCTCTGTAACTAGATTGAACTCTGTAGAAAAAATAACTTCGAATAATGTTACTTAACTTACATTTCGACACGTTCCACCTTAATTCCCCAGGCATCGGTACATTCATCAAGGACACTCTAGAGAAAAAAGAAACGAAGAAGTCATCTCTGTTTGCCAATATCGTGACATTTTTACATTTTTCAAGAATTAACTGAAGTGAAAGAAAAGGAAAAGTTTATTTTGCTGTCCATCTAGTGGCACGTTTCAGAAATAAAAGAACTGGACAAGTCACATTTGTTTTTAAATGTTGCGATGTGTTTTTATATTTATCGAGGGCTTTAAAAGGAAAGAAGCGAAAAAAAAAAAGTCGCGTTAGTTAGTCGTTGCTGTGGCCTATTTGTACATAAGAAAAAAGAAAAAAACAAGAAATTTAGATTTTATTGTGAATGTTGTGGTAAGTTTGTTTGTTTGTTTTGTAATTAAGCACAAAGCTACACAATGGGCTATCTGTGCGCTGCCAACCACGGGTATCGAAACCCGGATTCTAGCGTTGTAAGTCCGCAGACATACCGCTGTGCCACTTGGGGGCGTTGTGTTTGCTACCAAGAGTAACTTAACAGCTATATAAATTCGGGAAACAAGCTTAAAAAATTCGTCTTAAGACAAACAAACGAGCGAAGTGCACGTGACCTATTTTTCTTTGAAAACCACCTGCTGGCAAAATGTGCAAAAAACAAAAAAACAACAACTTTAATTACTCTACTACATTGACCATCTGTTAAAATCCAATCCCAAATTACTTATTAAAATTAGGAAATAAACTACATATACTGACATCTAATGCAACTTCAGAATTAAACTTGATTTTCTGAGCTTTAAGACCAGCCGAGCAGTTCAAATGTCGACTACGGCAACTAGAACATACCTGTGTTTATCTTGATATCTGATATTGTGAAGTTTGTTTTTTAATTAATTATGCACAAAGCTACTCAAGGGCTATCTGTGCTCTGCCCACCACGGGTATCGAAACCCGGTTTCTGGCAGTATAAGTCCGCAGACATACCGCTGGGGGGCGATATTGTGAAGAAAGGCGCGATCTGATTTCCCGGTATTGTCAATGGACATGCTTTAATTAAACTATAGTACGTGCCCCCCAGTGGCACAGCGGTATGTCTGCGGACTTACAACGCTAGAATCCGGGTTTCGATACCCGTGGTGGGCAGAGCACAGATAGCCCGTTGTATAGCTTTGTGCTTAATTACAAACAAACAAATTATGGTGCATACAAAACCTACGCTGTAAATATAAATGGTTATTCTGGCATGTTCCTAACACTAAGCGAAGAGAAAGCAGCTTCCAATTCCAAACCTTTTTTTTTCGAAAAACAGCGAGTAACCATTTTTTTTTAAATTGCGTCACATTACTGTGGAAACCAACGTTTCACTGACATGCTTCATTTTAATTGCTGATCTAACCTAACGTGATTTGCTAATACTAATGATAGTTTTATTATTTTTCATAGATTGCAAGGAAAATTACTGTTATATCTATCTATCTAAAACATTTGTATTCAACGAAAAACCGAAACAAAACAAACGTGTCGCAAATTTGTGACTCAATCATTTGGTTCGAACAATTTGTCAACCTCACCCTAACCCGCATGTATACTTGTCTATGGAACTTTCGTGCATAAAATACCAGTTGTTTTATGAGGCGTACTTTAAGTTGTGAACTTAGAAAAATGAGAATAACAGAATACAAATATAAAATGAGACAGGGTTGGTGAACTCCGAGTTGCAAATTGAGAGCACATGCGCATTAGTGTAGGATATAAGAACGCCAAAGAAGAGAAACAACAAGTGTGTGGAGAAACTAAAACGGGAAAAACTGCGAGGCAGAGGAAGGATGTATCACGTGACTGAGCAGACACGAAAATTTCATATTAAGAATATTAGTAAAGAAAATTACACATAGTTTGTATATACTGTTATGTTTACACCCAATCTGACAGGATCCTAAATTTCCACTATCTATGTTGTATCACTGAAAATTTTCAATTAAGTAAATAGCAAAATAAAACAAAACATTCACCTAAAAAATATATTATTATTTTTTTTTATATCGAAATCATATTTATAAGTGTGTTCGTTAAATGATTGAAAAACAAAAATGGTGAACGTTTTATTTCCGGTCAGAATAGGAGATTGGGAAATCTTAAAAAATAAAAAGGAATTTACTAATTAAAAAAAAAAAAA
>NW_013668774.1:59447-61281 GCF_000517525.1 Limulus polyphemus
CTACCAACACTAACTTTCGTTTTAACATGACGGATTTTAACTTGTATTATATAAAAGTCTGAATACTCCAAGCTGAGTTACATCAACTTTGAACAGTTCAACCAGGCAGAAAATGCTGCCCAACAAAGCAGCAGCTTTAATTAAACCAGCCAAGCAATGAACAGCTTTATAATGCTTCAGATGGAAACACTTCTGTCGTATTTTGTTGTTTAAATAACCTATTTTATAATCTGTCAGTCCAAAAAAAAAAGAAGTTACGAATGTTTAACTTTCCAGTTTTATCTGACAGACACGACTTCTTTACCCGAAGTACAAGATATAAACAGTTACAACATTACTTCACATTAGGTAACTAAAACCCTAACAACATCAACTGGGGATCTCAAAAACCTAGCTACTTCAATAGTAAGGAATCTTACTTATGAACTCTTTAGCTTTAGTAAATAGAAAAAAAAAAAACCAAACAGATTTGGTAGAACAGAATGTTGATACTTACAGCGAAGTTTGGTAATGAAGACTACAAAGATAGGTGCTTAAACAAATAAAAAATTATCAAGATAATTTATCAAGCTTGATACCTTGTTCACGCATGTTCATACTTGGAAGCATTTCAGTGATTCAAGAATAAACATATTACAACATACACACACAATTTCAAATTAAGAAAAAAAGTTCGAAAAACATTGAACTTTAAAGTGATAACAAATGAACAAAACATATTTAAAATAATAATAATAATAGAACATCTTCAGATGCAAATAATTCGCGAATAATTTGTAAATGTTATATGTTTTCAAAATGAATCTAAGTACCTCAGTCACCACACTTATTGGAGCTGAACGGCGAGAAAATGTTTGCTTCACCTCAAAGCACGTTTTTAAGTGTTGTTTTAATTGATTGCCACACAAGTTAGAGACGTTATTTATCACACAGTAGAAAGGCTTAGTTCTGACTTCTAGTTTTCAATCTCAGCTTTTGTCACCAGTTAATTTGCTTATATTATACGTACATAAATACGTATACACACTTATGCTTATATATGAATAGTGTGTTAAACAGACTGAGTACCTGCATGGAGTTGGAGATGTGTTCACGATCAGCAAGAATCTGATGAAGGTCGTGTGTTCCAAGCATATTACGAAGTGTGGTTTGAGCTAGCAGGCGAGTACTGTGGTGAGCGTTTTCCACATTAGCCACGGATACAGTGGCATTGTGAACCCGGTAATAAACTACAGCATCAACAGAGACAGTCACTGAATCTTTGGTCAGTACCTACATAAATGAACAATTATTATTCTACTAAGAACGGTTAACACCTACACAATTAAAACAATTATTATTCCTTTAATAAAGGGTTAGAACCTACGTAATTTAAACAGTTGTCATTCTACTAAGAACGGATTAGAACCTACGTAATTTAAACAGTTGTTATTCTACTAAGAACGGAATAGAACCTACGTAATTTAAACAGTTGTTATTCTACTAAGAACGGATTAGAACCTACGTAATTTAAACAGTTGTTATTCTACTAAGAACGGATTAGAACCTACGTAATATAAACAGTTGTTATTCTACTAAGAATAGATTAGAACCTACGTAATATAAACAGTTGTTATTCTACTAAGAACGGATTAGGCCCTATTTAATTCAAACAATTATCATTCCTTTAATAAAGGGTTAGAACCTACGTAATTTAAACAATTGTTATCTACTAAGAATAGATTAGGCCCTACGTAATATAAACAGTTGTTATTCTACTAAGAACGGATTAGAACCTACGTAATATAAACAATTGTTATTCTACTAAGAATAGATTAGGCCCTACGTAATATAA
>NW_013668774.1:61916-66262 GCF_000517525.1 Limulus polyphemus
TAATATAACTATTGTTGTAGGTTTCTCAGTATTAACGTTAATATAAGTATTATTGCAGATTTTTCATTATTAACGTTAATATAACTATTGTTGTAGGTTTCTCAGTATTAACGTTAATATAAGTATTATTGCAGATTTTTCAATATTAACGTTAATATAAGTATTATTGTAGATTTCTCAGTATTAACGTTAATATAAGTATTATTGCATATTTCTCAATATTGACGTTAATATAAGTATTATTGCAGATTTTTCAATATTAACGTTAATACAAGTATTATTGTAGATTTCTCAGTATTATCGTTAATATAAGTATTATTGCAGATTTCTCAATATTAACGTTAATATAAGTATTATTGCATAATACTCAATATTAACGTTAATATAAGTATTATTGCAGATTTTTCAATATTAACGTTAATACAAGTATTATTGTAGATTTCTCAGTATTATCGTTAATATAAGTATTATTGCAGATTTCTCAATATTAACGTTAATATAAGTATTGTTGTAGATTTCTCAGTATTAACGTTAATATAAGTATTATTGTTTGAAAAATTTGATTGCTTGACATTGTAATACAGTACTTATTATTTCAGTTTCCTCACTATTAATTTACAATAGAGCAAACTGGTAGCAAGCGAGAAAACTGATTTATTTTGTTAGTTAATCTTCCAATCTACTTTCCATTATTCTTGTTGACAATGCTACGAAATCAATCAAGTGTTTATCCTTGTTTATCATTTTATCAATAATACGCTATTTTGTGCTAAAGAAATTAGATGCAAATAATTAGCAGAAAACGTATGGTTAATTTGCCGAATCCCCAAATGTCATGCAAGTGCTGAACAATCATTGTTAGTCATTAACGGTAGTGGAGAATCTAGATTGACCAAAGCACGTGTGAAGTAAAACATTTAGAACTGGAAGTGCTGCTATCTATATGTAGACAAACTAACTTATTTTTGAGCCTAATAATTCTTCAACCTTTCGAAAAGATCGAAATATCGTTACAAGTTTAATTAGCATAATACGTTTCTTTGTAGCTTTTATTATTATTAGAGTTTTCAGTAAAGATTTTTTGTTTCGACTTTAGGGCACTCGACTCGCAATCTATTACGGGTCACGGGTTCGAGCCCCGTTCCCGAACATTTACCTATTTCTTCGAGAGTTTCCTAGTGACTGCATAAAATTATTTGGGTTGGACATGACCCGTTGGGTAGGGCACTCGATTTGCAATCTGCAGGTCACGGGTTCGAATCCCGTTACCGATCGTTTACCTATTTCTGTGGGGTTTTCTAGCGATTGTTTAAAATCATCTGGACTTGGCATGGCTTAGTGGCTAGGGCACTCGACTCATAATCTGCCAATCACGGGTTCGAACTACAGTACCGAACATACTTACTCACTCAACCGTAGTGGCGTTATAATGGTTTTTGTTTGTTTAAGTGACTTTGGAGATAATTTATAGTTGACGCTCATTCGTCATATGGGTACGATTTCCTGAGCGTGCCGAGTCGCTCGCTTGTTTAGCCTGCTAAGTCAAGTCAACACGCATTAGAATGTTTTTGTTCTATATTTTATCCAACGTTCCCAGATCGTTAAGCATTTTATTATTTACAAGCATTTCGTTATTTAGCATATTAGGTTCTCAAAGTGTGTGTGATCTAAGTTATTCTACAAAATCGTTATAAACAGTTCGCTAGTGGTTCGACAGTAAGTTGACAGACTTACAACTCTAAAATCCGGGATTCGATTCCATGTGGACAGATCGTGTGGGTGTGTGTGTTATATAGAAAAATCACATTTGGCTATCTGCTGTATTCACCGAGGGGGGAATAGAACCCCCTGATTTTAGCGTTATACATCCGTAGACTTACCGCTGTCCCACAGGGGAATATGGACAGAACACAGATAAACTTATTGTTTAACAAAACAATAAAAGTAATAATTTATAAGCAATAAGCTGGGGCTAACAAAAACAGGAAAATTAATATCAAACTAATATAATATTTCTACCCAACGATATAATACGAATAGCATACATTTAAGTTTCAAACTGCCTGATCTATATAAACGCCAAAAAATTACGTAATTTGAGATAGCAAATAACAAATAAACGCAAAAAAATACGCAAAAATGAAATAAAAAACGGTAACAAGAACTAAGCAACTTACTTTGTCGTTACTATTCATCAAAATATTTACCAGGACAGTACCTTTTCTATATAATTTGTCTGTAGTTAGAACATTGGGCTACCTGCTGTGTTCACTGCGGGGAATCGAACTTCGGACTTTAGCTTTGTAAGTCCGCAAATTTGCCGCTGATCCACCTGGGTACTTTTCAGTTAGTTTTTCACTTGTATTCCTAACTCTAGAGGGCTTTGTTGCGTGTTACTTATACATGCCCAATTTTCTTAGTGTTTGTTTATTTCAAAATCTCCGTTTAAAGTTATATTAGGGTCATCTGCGTTATCTTTAATTTTGAGTTAACGAACTAGATGGAAACGCAAATAGTCAACAACACCCACCACCAACTCTTTGGCTATTCTTATCCTGTGAAATAATGAGACTTTACAGTCTCTGTTACCGTGTACCCACGATCCCAAAGGGCGGAGGGCGTTTTTGCGAGAACGAGTAGATTGTTATTAAATGACTGGTTCAACTTTGAGTTCAAATACTTTAAACTAGTGGAGAATATTGTAAGTAACATTTTAATGATTGTGACAGTTTTGTGAGGAAATATCTTTCTTATCTGTTAGTTTCTTTCGTATGCTTCAACAAATCATTATTTATTGAAGGCTTTCTCTACGGATGTTATTTTTCTTTTAAACATCTTGTTGGTTCTGGAAGTCTTAGTATTTATTTTCACGATTTGATTTGCTTAAAGATAAACGAAAAATATGGTATTATTTTAAGTTGTGTTTCAGTCAGTTTAAGAAACGAGTACGCTCCCAGAGGGGGGAATGTTAGCACAAGAATTAATAAAATTAAAAGCTTTAATAAGTAATAATAATAAACATTACTACTCATTATAGATAATTCGTACGTTTCTTAACCATAAGAGTACAATTTTTGTTTTCTCAAAATCCATTTATTATCTCTTTGAATAACAGTTTGTCTTTTATGGATTAGAAGTAACAAAAGGAATTTCTTTTGTAAATGGTGAGGGGAGGGTGGAAGGTGGAAAATAGAGGGTCAAGGGAAACTTAAGATGAAATTATTTGTACAGTTTAAAATCAAAATGTAACAATTGAACAGAGTAATTCACACATAAAACGACTGGGAAAAGATGCGTTTTTAAAAACCTACACTGCAAACTGAAGTTTTATGCTAAGTAGAAAATACTACATATATAATTAGTGCTCAAAAGGCACGACAGGTGACGTGAGCAAGTTGGTAGAAATGTTATTAGACAGCTTTCATAATTTGTCAGTGAAATTATAAGAATGTTCAAAAGATTTTTTGCATATGGTTGAACAATGAACAGAGATGAACTTAGAGAAATAAAATTTGACACAATACGGACGATATAAGCACGTGAGATAGAAGCCTAAAGTTTGTCTTAAACATCACCTCTCACATCCTACTGGTAATCCAATAATGACTGATGTTGTTAATAGTACCATAATATTTACCTGGTATCGGTACGCGTACTGAACGTGTGTGGTTGTTAACACCAACAATATACATGTGGGTGTCGCTATAGCAACCATCGGTGCTTACCTCCTGGGGTGGAACATCAAAGGTCAAGGTGCGTAAATCTACCTTAGTGTAGTTCTCAATGCACGGCAAGATGAAGAAGATGCCTGTAAAGAATTAAAATTTGTAAATAAAGTTAACTATGAACATATATTTGTACACAAATATACCAAAAACATGCTTGCCACTTCTTCCTGGAATGCAAGAGAACTATCGTTTCTTATTGTGTCTGTGTAGAGATTGATGAAAGATATGGAGTTAACGCTTGTTAATTTACATTTTGGTTTTGCTTTGCTTACTTAAACTCGTCCACTTTACAGAATGATTTATAAATGCTTTTGAAAATGATACAATAAAAATTACTTTGTGATCGTTGGCATGTGATTAGCCAATTTAAACTCAATGTTGGCAAAAACATAAAAAAATAACACATGACCTATTACTCCAGAAAACATAAGTAGTTTCATTCAAGCCAACGTTTCGCCATTACGGCTTCATCGGAGCAAACAAGACACTAATTGGTTTAGCCTAAAATCAGTTAGCAAGTGTTTTGTTTGTCCCTGATGCCGTTACGGCGAAACGTTGGCTTGAATGAAACTACTTATGTTTTCTGGAGTAATAGGTCATGTGTTATTTTTTTATGTT
>NW_013668774.1:66474-74923 GCF_000517525.1 Limulus polyphemus
TAATTGGTTTAGCCAAAAATCATTGAGCAAGTGTTTTGTTTGTCCCTGATGCCGTTACGGCGAAACGTTGGCTTGAATGAAACTACTTTTGTTTTCTGGAGTTATAGGTTATGTATTATTTTTTGTTTTTAAAATGAATTCAACTCTCTAGTTTTTCAATACAAACTTTAAACTCAATGTTGGTAACTTCAAAAAGATTAAAGTTATTAAGAGAACCCCCCCCCCCCACAAAATCCGACGTTTTTTTTTGTTAGTTAAAACCAACTACTTTTGGTAACAGAATTACCATTATCAGGGCTAGAGCCTACAGTGTTAGCTTAGTCTATATTCAGACCTAATGCTGGTATCTGTGTTAACGAAACTAGTCGGCTGTAATCAATGATAAAGGTTTGACCTTTCATTATGCTCCCGCTCCCCGTCAAAACACAAACAAAAAAAAACCCGTCGGTTCTTATGTTTTTTACTTTTAACATAGTAGCACAATGTGCCTAAAAAAGAAATTACGATTCAAGTTAATAAAAAGAAAAAACAACAACATAGTTTTCTCATTCTAATCATTCAGACAACTTTCTTTCAACATTTTCATAAACATAACGTTAAAAAAATACTTAAGGTAACTATCTGTTTCAATACGTCTTTTCGCACTTTATCCACGACGATCAACATAATTTCGAGAAGAAACGTAAGTGAATATAAATGATATTTATCGTTTTTCTGATACAACACGTTCGATCTATGAACTCGACGTTTGCAGTAAAAGCCCAGTCTGATTTTTTCCCCCCGCACTTTATATGATATCTTCACACAAAAGTCCTGAACTTTAGAGTTTTCGTAGATTCGATTCTGGATTTTTACTATTATGGCTTCTAGGGAGAGAAAGTTTACTTTGTCTGACAGGAAAAAAAAAAAACGACAACAACAAAAACACAGTACCACTTACACCGAAAAAAACCTTTAGAAAGATGTGATTTGAGTTATTTACCAATCTACAAATGGATAAAGGCAAGAGCAGAGAGTTAAAATAAAGTATTTGTTTAATGTTTTTAATCCTCAAACGTTTTTATAGCACGTTCTCTGCTGGTGACGTTCACGTATTGCGTCACATTGAGTAGCTTTATGGTTTGTGACCCTATTACAACGGTCACTGTAAAGAGCTAGCCAAAATAAGTGGGTGAAATCACCCATTTTCTGAGCAAAATCATAGTGGCCCCCTGTCGTGATTTGTAAAAGTAAAATCAATATCGACAGCATTTTTTATTGATTTATGTGTGTATAATTCGTACGCTACTTAGGTCCCTGTAACCAACAAAGTCATGGATTCTCAATCAAATCGGTACATAAATAATTCAGAAATACATATTTAAAGAGTCAGAGGAGGTCTAAATAGCTAATTCAGTTCAATTTACTTAAAATGCATGTTCCGCTGAATGATATTTAACAAAGACATACTAGAATATCACTCCTTCTAACCTTGTTTATATGATTATAGTTTCTGGATTGTTGGCTGTGATCCTTACAGAGACTCACGTTGTTTATGTGTTTTTTCCTTGTAGCTATTTTACATTATTGTTGTCTGGATTGTTGGCTGTGATCCTTACAGAGACTTACGTTGTTTATGTGGTTTCCTTGGAGTTATTTTACATTATTGTTGTCTGGATTGTTGGCTGTGATCCTTACAGAGACTCACGTTGTTTATGTGTTTTTTCCTTGTAGCTATTTTTACATTATTGTTGTCTGGATTGTTGGCTGTGATCCTTACAGAAACTCCTGTTGTTTATGTGTTTTTCCTTGCAGCTATTTTACATTATTGTTGTCTGTGATCCTTACAGAAACTCCTGTTGTTTATGTGTTTTTTCCTTGGAGTTATTTTACATTATTGTTGTCTGTGATCCTTACAGAAACTCCTGTTGTTTATGTGTTTTTTCCTTGGAGTTATTTTACATTATTGTTGTCTGTGATCCTTACAGAAACTCCTGTTGTTTATGTGTTTTTTCCTTGGAGTTATTTTACATTATTGTTGTCTGGATTGTTGGCTGTGATCCTTACAGAGACTCACGTTGTTTATGTGTTTTTCCTTGTAGCTATTTTACATTATTGTTGGTTGGAAATGTTTCTTGTTTTTCACCTCTGTTGTAGGATGTACCTGATGCATATTGTTTATTCACATGTAAAATTATTTAACTCTTTTTTTTTCATTCCCAATATGCACAAACAATGCATTCCAATGATTATAGTAGTGAGTGTTGAAGCAAATAATTATGTTGTATGTGTTACAGTATAAAACAATTTATTGTTTTACGATTTTGTTATAGCTTAATTATTGCCATATTTTTAACACAACATGTTTAACTCTTTAAGTATTAATTAAGATATTTAGGTTTATCCAGTAACTGGCATTAGTAATAATTAAAGCATCAGATATGACAATGTTTATATTTAAATGTAAGACTTAAGAACTAGTCACAATATCACTCTAGGACTCTCTCTCTCTCTATATATATATATATATATATACATTATGAGAAACATATAATACACTTACCTGGACCTTTTGAGCCACTATGTAGTAAACGCCCCAAGCGAAATATAACTGCGCGCTCATACTCTTGCACCACCTATTGGAAGCCCAGTGAAAAATGTTAAAAATAGCATTTACAAAAGTCCCCGTAAATGACTCTAGCACTTAATAATATGCCTATTCTAGATTTTTTATTTTTATTTTTTTTTCTGTAAATTTAAGGAGTCACTCCCATTGAAAAAAATATTTTGGGGAAAATCAAGTCTGCATTATTAAGCATACAAAATTTGGTCACGGATATAATAGATCTGTACTCTTGGATATGAGATAGTCGTAACTCGGGGTGCAAAACACCAATGAAAAGAAAGATTCATATCACGTGATCGTAAAAACTGCTTTTTTGTTCAAAACCTTTCTACATTCATAAATTATCTTAATAGTTTTGTAAATATGGCCAGTTTTCTTGTATTACCCCCCACACTCCCCTTGTTTTTTTCTTACTGGCAGGTACTCTTCCTGGTGGTGTATGTCAAAGTATGAAGAGGCCAGTTTTCTTGTATTACCCCCCCACACTCCCCTTGTTTTTTCTTACTGGCAGGTACTCTTCCTGGTGGTTTATGTCAAAGTATGAAGACTCAAAAGTCAAACAGATTATTTTGAAAATGTTCTAAAAATTCATTTTGATTCATGGTAAACATTTTCCATTTTATAAACACGTTCAAACATTTCTCCAGATGTTATTATTTATGGATCTTTAAACTGGCACAGATCATTATATTCTTAACCAACTTTTATTTGTGATAGTAATAAGTCCTAACAATCCCCCCGAGAAACGTTTTCTCCGTTTACCAAAGTTTCACAGTTTGATATTGTTGACCAAATTTCTTCTCAGCTAAACAATTTTTATTTTTACTTTATTAAAGGGACTGCGAATAACAAAAAAAAATCACAAGACAAAAACTTATGAACACTTTAGACAAGACAAGTCAAACAAAACAAAAAAATATGCTTTTTTTATATCAGTTATAGACAACTCCGCAGAAGTAAATCATATTGTCAAAAAAACAAACAAAAAAAAACAGAAATTAAAGTTTTCTCGTGAAGTTGAACTACAAATGGTACGTGTTTGAAATAACTAACACAGGGTAATTTCAAACATGTAACATTTTTTCTCTCTTATCACAGTTTTAACATCAACTCACCGGATTTCTTGTTTAGTTCGGTAGGTGCTAAGTTCTTCATGGCTAATGTATTTACACGGGTTTTCAACGATTATATCAACAGAGCAGCCACCCATGATGAAGAGAAAAGAGTAAGAGAGTGTTTCAAAAAAGATCGTGTTTATGATACAACCATTTACAGGAACCCATGCTTTGAAAATCAAGCAGAATATAAAGAGCTTTTTTTTGTAACGTGTACCCACAAGTTGAACTACGTGTGGTAGTTAAACCGGTATGCAGAATAAGGAATTATTTTGTATTCAAAGACAGAAGTTACAAAGCGGACCGGTCACATGTCGTCTACAGATATCGGTGCTCTGTTTGTAATAGTGCGTATATAGGGACGACGGTGAGGAGTTTGTGTGTTTGTAGTTAAGCACAAAGCTACACAATGGGCTATCTATGCTCTTCCAACCACGGGTATCGAAACCCGGTTTCTAGCGTTGTAAGTCCGCAGACATGACACGCACTGTGCCACTGGGGGGCACGGTGAGGAGGCTTAGTGATCGAGTTAAAGAATATGGTGTGGCAAGGTATACAAAATTCTCAAACAGTTTCCGACATAAAGAACAATGCGTGAATGTAAATATAAAAATTGAACAATTCTAAATTATCGGTAAGGCTGAAAATGAGCAATGGCTAAGGTTAAAAGAAACATTAGCCATAAAGAACTTAGCACCAACCGAACTAAATAAGAAACCCAGCACCGGTGAGCTGATGTTAAAAGTGTGAGAAGGGAGAAAAAAAATTTTGATAATGTTTTTTTTTTAATATTTCGCTAATATTTAAAATAGCTACTTCCAAACAGAGTTAACGGGTGGTTAAACAGTAGACCAAAGAGAGCAAAAAAGAAGATATGTAATTCAGAGATGCTTGGTGTGAAAATTGTTTCTCTGAGAGGAGAGGAAGTTACCGGTAAACTGAAACACAATGACTCTTGTCGTATAAAGAAACTTCGGTTGTGAATATTTATTAAAGTCTGTAAATTATTAACTATAGAAATACTCTTTCAACCACACAAACAATTATCATTGTACAGTGGAACTTCTTCGACCCTCATAGTTACAGAGGCCTCTATCGAATCAACGTGGGAAAAGAACATATGCTTCACGTACTAGAAACATTCACAAATAAAAAAGTCACATTGAAGTGCATGATACAACAGACTTGAAAACAATAGCCAGCTAACTCAAAACTGTGAATAAACACGAACACGAAATGTTAAGAACAGTAACTAAAAACGATCGGCCTAACACGAAAGGTTAAGAATAGTAACTAAAAACAATCAAGCTAACACGAAAGGTTAAGAACAGTAACTAAAAACGATCAAGCTAACACGGAAGGTTAAGAACAGTAACTAAAAACGATCAAGCTAACACGAAAGGTTACGAACAGTAACTAGAAATAGTCAAGCTATATTAATTAATCTACACCATTAATTTCGTTGAAGAAAGACAGCTAGTTTTATTCTTTTTTGTAATAGCTATCACTTTTTTATGTCATACTTCATACGCGCATGTAAGTGAACCACAGTGTACTGATTGTTTGTTTTAGAGCAAAACGCTAATTTTAACCAACAAAAAACGTTAAGTTTCATGTTGATAGAAAGTGTTTTTTTTGGGGGGGGGATGTGCTCGGCAGAAGATAACTTTAAATGTTTATTAATCTATTTATTTATTTGTTTTTGTTTTAGAGCAAAACGCTAATTTTAACCAACAAAAACGTTAAGTTTCATGTTGATAGAAAGTGTTTTTTTTTGGGGGGGGGATGTGCTCGGCAGAAGATAACTTTAAATGTTTATTAATCTATTTATTTATTTGTTTTTATTCTACAGTGTAGTGAGTTTTTTTTCCTACTTAAAATCATTTATTTTGCTTTGCCATTTTTTTTATTAGATGCCACGGGGATTATACATTAACTAGTCATTAAGCCATACTTCTTACAGTGGATAATATTAAGATATCACTTCACTGTCTGTTTTATAATAATCATCCGCTTGTTTTTACTTTTAGTTTCAGCTCAGATATAAAACAGCCGACATATGGCATGATCATTTTTAACATCAGACTTGAAAGGTAATTTTCTGTTACTTCTTACCTTGATACATATGAAGAGGGATAAAGGTAATGTCGCTAAGAACAAGATGAACGACAGGGCAGTGAGAATCCAGCCACAAAAACCCAAGCCCGAAGATTCACCTGTTTCTGCTGCAAAAATAAAACAAAATTCAAAAGGTGATTCCTAAAAGCCAAAACGGATAAGGGATTTCGTTAGTCTCTCCCTCTTGAATTGATTTCTGCGTTGAACTACACTTCAATGTAACTCATTTAAAAAGCTACATACCATAATTTCTACATGGCGTGCCAAAATTATTCAACTAATGAATAATACGATGTTTCAGATATGAATAAGCAGTTCACGCACTGCCAATGGAAACACTTATAACATTGATTACAGTATTCTACACATTGTTGCTACTTAATAATAAAACTGCTTGTTAATTCCTAACTTTTGACACTCAATGTATTAATTATGATATTCTACACATTGTTGCCACTTAATGATAAAACTACTTGTTAATTCTTAACTTTGACACTCATTGTATTATTTATTGTATTCTACACATTGTTGCTACTTAATAATAAAACTGCTTGTTAATTCCTAACTTTTGACACTCAATGTATTAATTATGATATTCTACACATTGTTGCCACTTAATGATAAAACTGCTTGTTAATTCCTAACTTTTGACACTCAATGTATTAATTATTATTACTATACTTGCTTCTGGTGACGATTGTTGTAGTATATATTTTTTTGTTTATTGTAAAATGTCGTTGAATTAAAACTTAAGAAATACTTATGTGAGTAACACGTGATAAAAAGAATTAAAAAGACCAGCAATATTTGGTTATTGTTATACTCAGCAGAATATAAATAATGCCCTCTATCTCTTAACAGCTCTGGTAAGTATTTGGAATGTATTATCCTTAAGAAGGAATATATACCTCAAAATAACAAGTCGTTAAAGACCAAGCTTTTACTTTGATAAAGACATAAAGAACGTTACGTCTAAATAATTAGATGTAGCTATGTGGACTTAAACGCTACTTATCATGCTCAAAGCACGTGAACCAATTATAATTATAACAATAGAGTAAACAAGTATCTAGAGCGTATAATCTTATAGCCACAAACTATATTTTTATAATGAAACTTACGGTAGACACAGAATGAAAAAAAAACGTAAAGAAAAAAGCAATAAAAAGTAATTAAGATTTTTTTTAATGAAAAGAATTTGATTTTCCTAACATTGTATAGCAAATCACTGTTTACGTAGATTTTTATAATATTATAAAAACTTGTATAACATATATAGCAGGAAACCTTCAATAGCTAACTATAGGCACGTGATAAAACGTTACTTATGAAACTTTTAAACCTTCAAGCTTTTGAAGTGTGTAAAAGCATAATAAAAAATAGTTTATTAATGTAACACATATTTAAAAATTAAACAGAATGATAATTGACGTTAATTATTTTCAATAGAAGATCACATAGAAGGATTAATTTATATTTATCAAGTTGAACATTTTAGTTGACTATGCTGTTATAACTAAGCTTGACAAGCAAAGGGACACATTTATTACGTAAACTTTCTCATTATAATAAAAAAAAAACGATAACACAAGTCGTTGCTTATAAAACGAGAACAACAAACACTAGAGTGTTATATTTTGGGTAGAGGTAAGCATTCAGTGAATAAATGTAGTAATTATAATACTAATAACGACACAACGTGAACAACAAACGCTTTGGGTTATTGAAGTACAATTACAGACCAACAATCTCAGCTGGTACCTTGTACATGATAACAAGTTTGTCTCAGTATGAAGAAGATCTTTCCATTAGAGTAAGGTTCGTTACATTAGTAACTATTTACTCACTCTCAGTACCTTGTACACGATAACAAGTTTGTCTCAGTATGAAGAAGATCTTTCCATTAGAGTAAGGTTCGTTACATTAGTAACTATTTACTCACTCTCAGTACCTTGTACATGATAACAAGTTTGTCTCAGTATGAAGAAGATCTTTCCATTAGAGTAAGGTTCGTTACATTAGTAACTATTTACTCACTCTCAATAACTTGTACATGATAACAAGTTTGTCTCATTATGAAGAAGATCTTTCCATTAGGCTAAGGTTCGTTACATTACTAATTATTTACTCACTCTCAGTACCTTGTACATGATAACAAGTTTGTCTCAATATGAAGAAGATCTTTCCATTAGACTAAGGTTCGTTACATTAGTAACTATTTACTCACTCTCAGTACCTTGTACATGATAACAAGTTTGTCTCAGTATGAAGAAGATCTTTCCATTAGAGTAAGGTTCGTTACATTAGTAACTATTTACTCACTCTCAGTAACTTGTACATGATAACAAGTTTGTCTCAGTATGAAGAAGATCTTTCCATTAGAGTAAGGTTCGTTACATTACTAATTATTTACTCACTCTCAGTAACTTGTACATGATAACAAGTTTGTCTCAGTATGAAGAAGATCTTTCCATTTGTGTAAGGTTCGTTACATTACTAATTATTTACTCACTCTCAGTACCTTGTACAAGATAACAAGTTTGTCTCAGTATGAAGATCTTTCCATTAGAGTAAGGTTTGTTACATTACTAATTATTTACTCACTCTCAGT
>NW_013668774.1:75674-77449 GCF_000517525.1 Limulus polyphemus
AATTATTTACTCACTCTCAGACTCTAATGGAAAGATCTTCTTCATACTGAGACAAACTTGTTATCATGTACAAGGTAACTAATGTAACGAACCTTAACTATTTACTCGCTCTCACCTTTACCGTACATTGCTTTTAATTTCCAAGTGCGGTACTGCTATGCCACTTCATATAAATAATGAAGTTTTCTCGGTGAAGTGTTACAATCCCACTCGATGCAACGCTGGATCCCCTAGCGATATTTAATGTGGTTGTTGCTAGACTGAATGGTGATACCAGTTCAACGCTAGTTTCCAAACAACATTATACTCTAGGCAGACCACAGCTAAGTAAATTGCAGGTAGCTTATTCCACACCCTGCAAGCTATGTAGTCTATAACATTTACGCTATTGATTAGACAGTCTCTGACATGTGCAGCGTCACGTGATCACTGTTCCCCGAGAGCCGAAAATACATAAGGTTGGTAAATGAGTTTGATATGTATAGAGTGGCGTGATCAAAATTATTTATGGTCATTTCATGAAACATGACAAAATGTTTAAGTTATGGGCCAAATTACCCAGCACCAATTATAGTAATTGTCTCTACTTAACAAATTCAACAATTTCTAGGGCCGGTCAACATTAAAATAACATTGTATAGTCGTAATTAGAAATAATTATAATATTTTATGGTATAGTTTTTGCAGAATATTGCTCAGTAAATTATATTTACTTTCTTGTTATGATTTGTTATTAATGAATACGAAAAATCAGGGTATTCGTTGCCCTATAAAACAACCTATTACATAAGATGGAATAGAAATAGTTCACTGCAACGTACCTTATAAATACTGAGTGTAGAAATATAAATGTATTTGTTTTTACTTCATTAAGCACAAACCTAAGCAATGGGTCCATCATGGGTATCGAAACCTGGTTTATAGCGTTATAAGTCCGTAGACTGGGGGGGGGGGCAAATATAAGACAATAACTAAGCTTCTTTAATCATAGCCGTTTTAGACAAAATTTTAATTTGTGACACTTAGGTCTTATCCTGTAATGTAACTAGAATACCTTTGGAGGTTGTTACGTATTACAATTTCAAATAGCCTGAAATTGAGCTAAATGATACTTTAAATTTAGTAGTTAGATTGTACTTTGGATTTAGCAGTTAAGTAAAAGTCGATATATAGTCAGTTTATGATATTTGCCAACATGACTGATACACATAGTTTTCTTTTTTAACACAAATATGTTTTAATGCACAAACAATAATACAATTTACAATAGCAGTTGATACAAATAGTTATTATAAACAATGATTTATATATATAAAATTTTACAAACTTACAATCAATATAAAGTCTTCTTTCTAGTCTGGAACTTCCTTGATATCTTATCAAGGATTCACGATGAGAGAGTTAATTACGAGTTGATGCAGGTACGATTCGCTTAACGGGGAGCTAGCTAGCTTTGCCCTTCGTTATTTACCAGCCACACACGTCGAGTTTTCCACCATGAAGTTATATAATGTTTTCGTAAAAATACTAATGTCCGATGAGAACCAACTGAAGTTAAATGATTTGTAATGTTTGAGCTTTGTAAATGCTCCTGGTCAAATACCTGAAGTTTTCCGATTGATAAGCACTATAACAGTTATAGTTATAGCTTCTGAAGTTGATAACACACTTACTATACCAAACTAATAATAGATGCCCTTTTTTGGCGCGTCGCGTTGGTTATGTTTATAGGCGTGTGGAGAGTTTTTAGAAAATTCAGATTACGTAACAATACA
>NW_013668774.1:77896-82163 GCF_000517525.1 Limulus polyphemus
ACAAATAAGGAAGTAAACAAACAAACATATTTATATTTTTTTCTCTACAGATGACTCAACATCATCTAAAGACAATGGGCTATTTGTGCTCTGCCCACCATGGGTATCAAAAAGCCGATGTTTTGCATAATAAGCCAGTAGACTTCCAGCCGAGCCACTGGGTGTGTGTGTGTGTGGGGGGGGGGGGGGTGTATTTTGCCTAAGAAATGACATTCTGCAATAAAGCCTTCTCAGTTTCTTTGGTTAGAGTTACCCTAATATCCTAAGTTTGGTTTTCATCATTTCTTCAATCATTATGATTTTATAAAGTTAAATAAATATATTATATTAAGATAATTCATTTGAAGCACAATTCTTTAATCTTTCTACCGTGGTGGGGCTTTGCAGATTTTATAAGACAAAGCAATCAAATGATTGATTGAATGAATTACATTCTGTAAATATTGTCTTCTTTCACGTCTTTTGTCTAGTTCGCTCTATAATTATCCGCTTTTCAGTTGTAAAGCAAGAAAAGCCAGACAAAGCATCTAGAATAGAGTGAACCTCTCATTGAAGATAAGTATCAATGAACCTCTCCTTGAAGATAAGTATCAATGAATCTCTCCTTGAAGATAAGTATCAATGAACCTCTCCTTGAAGATAAGTATCAATGAATCTCTCCTTGAAGATAAGTATCAATGAACCTCTCCTAGAAGATAAGTATCAATGAACCTCTCCTTGAAGATAAGTATCAATGAACCTCTCCTTGAAGATAAGTATCAATGAACCTCTCCTAGAAGATAAGTATCAATGAACCTCTTCTTGAAGATAAGTATCAATGAACCTCTCCTTGAAGATAAGTATCAATGAACCTCTTCTTGAAGATAAGTATCAATGAACCTCTCCTAGAAGATAAGTATCAATGAACCTCTCCTAGAAGATAAATATCAATGAACTTCTCCTTGAAGATAAGTATCAATGAACCTCTCCTAGAAGATAAGTATCAATGAACCTCTCCTAGAAGATAAATATCAATGAACTTCTCCTTGAAGATAAGTATCAATGAACCTCTCCTAGAAGATAAGTATCAATGAACCTCTTCTTGAAGATAAATATCAATGAACTTCTCCTTGAAGATAAGTATCAATGAACCTCTTCTTGAAGATAAGTATCCGATTTGATTATGCCATTCATGTCCTTGTAGAAAAGGAGTAAAGACTACTTCACAAGAGCAATACTGACTGCCCAATATCTAGGAATTTATTCTCTGTCTTCTTGTAGCTTCAAGCAACGTTTTTCTCCATGAATTCATCTTACTGCTTGACAATAAATAAATATATGGAACACAACGAAAACTGAATCGAATTTGAGATCGCCAATTTTACGCTATACTTTATTCATTTGTTCTGCTACAGAAGGTATCTTGTTATTTGATAAAAAGTTCTCAGTGAGTGACTCAACGGTTCTTGAGGATTTTGGTAAACAAGTAGACAAGGATGCTCGATTTGAAGAGTTAGTTGAGCTAAGATTTTCTTCTTTTCCTTTTCTTTCTTTATATATTCATTTTGTAAAATAGACTGTCATTTTTTTCCATTTTTTAAATTCTTTAATACTATCATCTTGAACAGGAACAAAATGTTGTTATTTTTTTAGGTTAACCAAGTTTCTACAATCGTCAAGCGTTAAGAATTTATTAAATTTAGACTCGGTGTGCACGTATCCACGTTGTAAAGTTACAAGAATCTCACCTTTAGGCATGTAAATAAGTAATTAATTTTTGAATGATAAACATTAATTTTCAGGAAACATTTAGCTTGTTAATGGTAACGACTGAATGTTTTTTTATAACTTAGAATCTTCTGCAAAGAACCAACATAATAGCCCCCCAGTGGCACAGTGGTATGTCTGCGGACTTACAACGCTAGAGGCCGGGTTTCGATACCCTTGGTGGGCAGAGCACAAATAGCCCATTGTGTAGCTTTTTTGCATAATTACAAATAAACAGTAAACAAAATAATAATAAACAGAATGACATAAACTTCAAAATACAACAAAAGCTATAGCCATGAAGATAAAAAAAAAACCCCGCAAAAGTCATAACCCTGAAGGTATAAAACCCCGAAGCTGGATAATTGCAAGAGACATAACCATGTTGGTGGATTACTGCAGTAAAAGAACCTAAAATATATCCTGTTTCATCAAACCCAAGTGATAACAAAATATATTTGAAGATAAGAGAACTGGATCCAGATGTTTAAATCCACAAGGTTAAATCCACAAATAAAACTAATACGCAAACTGTATAGTGGGGATGGCAGTGATATTCCTGTTTTTACCTCTCCAGACCAATCTAATGTTTTGCTAACTAAGCCAAAGACACCCGCCATTTTCGAGGTTTTTACTGTTTGTTTTATGATGAGAGGTTTTCAGTAATAAAAATGAAACGTCAATATTTAAAATTTTATCAGGTAATAAACTTTCTCGAAATTTTTTTCCAAAATCGTTATGAGATCTCGAAAAATGTATAAAAGTCAGCTATTATCCGATCGTCAAACTTTTGTTAAAAACATTCTGGAAACAGCAATAAGTTCGTGAACATTTTTCAACGTAGAACATACGCAAAAACTCCATATGTTCACTTTCAACCATTTTTTTTCCAATTATTTTTTAATCAATAAATTTTTGAAACTCGAACAAACAATTCATTTGATAAATAAATAAAAATCTATCTAGTGTTTCCAAGGAAACTGACGTCAGTATGCGTCTTGTGCAAAGACTGAGATGCTTTCTGAAGCTAGAAAGAAACACACACATAAACAAAATAACTGTTTATTCTATGTTCGAACAAAAGCCAAAAACAGGGGATAAAAATAACAAATTTCAATTAATATTTAATAATTATGTTAGTCTTTGTTTAAGAAAATGTGTTAAAAGACAATCACGGAGAGAAGCTAACAGTTGTCAAGATTTGACGCCACCTAAAGTATTTGATAAATTAAAACCAATAAACATGATATGTACAGTAGCCTGAGGTGCTTATCTTTTCATTCACGACATTTTAGCGAGTAAGGGGGTCCTTCACAGTTTTCGCCATTTGAAGTGCAGCACGAGCAACTTAATAATGGTGGCAACAGACACTGTTACAAACTTAATTGATATTGCTTTGTGTGTACATTGATTGATAATTATAGCTTATAAATGTTTTTGTTTGTTTTAGAGGAAAGTTCTCTCCCTGCTGTGTCCACCACGGGGGATCGAATGCCGTATTTTTGCGTTGTAAGTTCGCTGTCCCACCGGGGGGACCTTAGAAATATATGCAAGTGGTATTCTATTTTATGCAAAATTAGCCTATCCAATCACAACGTAGGAAAGCCTTAAAGCCTAAATAAATATGTTCATTTGGTATACCTCTTTTGCAAAACTAGTCTATCCAATCACAACGTAGGAAAGCCTTATAACCTCAATAAATATATTCAGTTAGTATTCCTAATTATCTTTCTCAAGGCTAGTACACAGAATTGCAACTGCTTGTAAGAATCCACACATCTACTAAAGAACCTGTATTAAGAAGAAGTCTTGAATTTACCGAAGATAGAAATAACTCTGTTACAAGTATCATAATAACTTCACTGAAAGAAATTATAATCGAACAATGAAAACATGTTCCACAGTAGCATTCACACGACTTCCATAACTCGAAAAACCATCACAGTACACGAAATTGATTAAAGAATGAAAGTCAATATCTCCTTGGTTACATCAAGTAACTATGGCAACCATCTAATGCTTATGGTTTCAGAAGAACGTATTAAAATGAATATAAGTCATCAGCCAAAAGGCCATATTCTCTGTAAACAAACCTTGCTAAACCTAATTAAGAAAATTATCATATGTTCGGTAAAAACGTGTTACAGAGTTTCTGTAATTACCATTACCACATGCAATTAACCAAATAAAGCTATGATTACGTTGTTTCAAGGAAAAATTCACATGTCAACACTAACATTTGTATATAATTATTTTCACAGACATAGAATGTTAATGACTTTTCTGAAAGAAATAAAATACTGAACTATATCAGAAGAAACGTAAACAGACGATATGTTTTCGTGACTAAGACAGAGGCCACAGAAGGTGTTCTCTTACTGCAAACTGAGCCAAATAAGGGTTGGTTGTATGTAGTTCGATACATCTACCATATTATTTTTCTAATGCAAATGATCAAATCTCGTAAGCTTAGTGCCCGGCATGGCCAGGTGGATAAGGCGCTCGACTCACAATCTGAGGG
>NW_013668774.1:83131-86203 GCF_000517525.1 Limulus polyphemus
CCCTCGTGTAGCTTTGCGCGAAATTCCAAAACAAACAAACAATCGTAAGCTTATGTTGCCTTCTAGCTACCATATTCCAACTGAATACAGAAACAAAATATTCTAGTTTTTTATATTCCTATATAAATTTAAAGCTTATTGAAATTGTTTTTTTTTATATAGTTAGGCTATCACTTACTGTATAATTTCACTCATTTCACTGTTATCTAAGTTTGTTTGATTTGAATTTCGCGCAAAGCTACACAAGGGCTATCTGCGCTAACCTTCCGTAATTTACCCATGAAAAACCAGAGTCATCACCGCCAACTTTTGGGCTACTCTTTTACCAGCGAATAGTGGGATTGATTGTCTCATTATAACGCCTCCACGGCTAAAAGGGCGAACATGTTTGGTAGGACGGGGATTCGAACCCGTGACCCACAGATTGACAATACAGCGCCCCCTAACCACTAGGCTATGCCAGGCCCTGTTATATAAGATCTTACTTTGAAATCAAAGTCTAGTTTCAAAGTTTAAAAACCAAATTTTACACAGAGTTCTATTTCAACAATAAGATGCAATCATTTTGAAATATAAAATGATATATTAAAACCATTTGACTCTTAAAAGATCCCCATTGGTTCAGGTTAGTTGTAAGTTTACCGACTTACAACACAAAAATCCGGGGTTAGACTCCCGCAGTGGACAGAGTGCAGATAGCTAATTTCGTAACTTTGCGCTAGAGAAACAGCAACTGTATAAATATTTGTCCATCTCTTTGGTCCTCTTACAAAAAAGGTATAGGAAAGGTTTTGATCATCTGTGAACCTGAACGACAAGGGTTAGAGATCTGAAAGGTTCAGACATAGCCGTCCCTAATTTCAAACTGCATACCAGAGGAAAGGCGGCTAGTGTTAACTCGTTGGTCCTCTTACAAAAAAGGTATCGGAAAGGTTTTGATCATCTGTGAACCTGAACGTCACCTTTTGCACAAAATGGTCTAAACGACAAGGTTTAGAGATATGTAAGGTTCAGAAATAGCCGTCCCTAATTTCAAACTGCATACCGGAGGAAAGGCGGCTAGTGTTAACTAAATAACTGAATTGATTGTCTATCTTATAACGCACTAATAGTTGAAAGTACGAAACACGCGTGATAGCACCACGCTTTCGGACCCGAGATTCTAGAAATTCCACTCCAATACGTTAATCATGGTTCATGTTTGAGCCTCCACAAACGTATAAATAAGGAGATTTGAGTTTGATTTCTTCTTTAAATGTTAGGTGTTCCAGGAGCTGAATCATATTGTATTTTGTTATGATTACGTTTCGTTTTTTGTATATCTATTTGATTGAGTAAAACTAATATTTAACTTCTTGCAATTACCGCAACAGATGTTTCCGAAATTGCGCCTAAAAGTAATGAGGGATGAGATGTCAAAATTGCTTCTGACTGTCGAATAATGGAATTTACGCCTTAGGGATTTGAGTGAATTAACGTCAGTAAATACGCTTCGGGCAGCTACTGTTTTTTTATTTTCACACCGAGTAATGACAACCAAGGGAATTGAATCTTCGCGGAAGAAGCTAAGAGCGGGAATAGACACGTGGAAGTAAACTGCATTTATTATAACTGTTGTCTTTTGCAGTCAGGCAAAATTTCAGCCACCTGGAACTACACGTGATATTGTCACTATAATAAAGAGCGAAAATGAAAGAAGTAGATTAAAAAAAATTCCGTTGGTGGCAATTCTACTTTTAAATCACGTGACTTAGAAATGAGTTTGTTTGTTTGTAATTAAGCACAAAGCTGTGGGGGGAGGGCGATTTACAGATGAAGGGCAAATATTCTAAAGTAATGAAATCATAAAATAATTGAGAAGACAAGAGACTGATTAACGTTTTTTTTTATATGTTTTACATTATATACACGTGACAAAATAGGTCAACATTTATTATCTTATTATCATTCCGGTTGTCTGTGGCCATTTTGGAAACACTTTAATGAGGATTGATAAAAATATATATAACGAGTAATTTAAATATGTAGATAAATTCGCGTAACTTTCAAATATCCCACTGACATGAAAGCTTTGACGACGTTGCTCACGTTATCTGTTGTAGTACCGACAATGTTGTTCTGGATATATATAACGCATTCAATTTCTAGTTCCCATCTCAAATTTAAAAAGAGATCTCTTACTCTGGTTAGCTTTCACCTTGATTATAAAACCAGGATATTACGTCACCCTACAGACAGGATATTACGTCACCCTACAGATGATCGTGACTTTAAAACTATGGAAATATCTTCACCATACGGTTCTCCTTCCTTTTTTATCTTGACTTTGAAGCCAGGAAAGGATCTGAGTCCTACTAATTTCCTATTTCGGTCTTTTCTTCACATTAAAACTATAGAGACGCCTGTACAATATCCACCCCACTTCCCAAACCCTTACCTTGACTTTAGAGCCTATAGAGTACCCGCGCCCTACCGATTATTTCCCCCAAGTTCTGATCATAACTTTAACAACGAAGGGAGTAACTACGCCCTATCTATCCCTAGTCCCGAGTTATTATCTTGACTTTAAAGTTACTAGAGTATGTGCACTCTACCGATTCTCTCCCACCCCTTATGTATATACTTTCTGATCTTAACTTTAAAAACTAAGGGAGCATCTACGCCCTACTTATCCCCCTCCCTAGTTATTATCTTGACTTTAAAGTCACTAGAGTATGTGCACTCCACCGATTCTCTCCCACCCCTCATGTATATACTTTCTGATCTTGACTTTAAAAACTATAGGAGCATCTACGCCCTACTTATCCCCCTCCCTAGTTATTATCTTGACTTTAAAGCAAAAGAGAGCTGCACCCTACTCTGCGCCTTTCAAAGTGTCTTTATTGCTAAGCACATATAATATATTGTGTAGCTTTGTGCTAAACAACACAAAAACAATTCTTTTTTGTTCAATATATTTATACTTTAAACCAAGTTTCCATGCTCTACTGAACTCGTTCTAGCCTCACATATCCTAGTTTTAAAATCAGCCTAGTTCTACACATCTTTAATATTAACAATAGGTTAGCAACA
>NW_013668774.1:86619-88764 GCF_000517525.1 Limulus polyphemus
AGTAGGTTAGCAACAGTACTTGTCTACCACACCTAATTTCTTGTTGTTTTAAAATCAGCCTAGTTCTACACGTCTTTAATATTAACAATAGGTTAGCAACAGTACTTGTCTACCACACCTAATTTCTTGTTGTTTTAAAATCAGCCTAGTTCTACACGTCTTTAACTTTAACAGTAGGTTAGCAACAGTACTCGTCGACCACACCTAATCTCTAGTTGTTTTTAAAATCAGCCTAGTTCTACACTTCTTTAACTTTGACAATAGGTTAGTAACAGTACTTGTCTACCAAACCCAATCTCTAGGTTTTTTATTATTCTATGGCTTTCATCAATAGATATTATAATTTTATCTGTTGAAATTTATACACACACAAAAATTATATCGCACGTAGTGCTACTGGTTTTATTTCCAATAGTTCTCTTAAAAGTGGCCCCGCATGGCCAAGTGTTTAAGGCACTCGACTCGCATTCTGAGGGTCGCGGGTTCGAATCCCTCTCACACCAAACATGCTCGCCCTTTCAGCCGTGGGGGCGTTATAATGTGACGACCAATCCCACTATTTGTTGGTAAAAGAGTAGCCAAAGAGTTGGCGGTGGGTGGTGATGCCTTCCCTCTAGTCTTACACTGCTAAATTAGGACGGCTAGCGCAGATAGCTTTCGTGTAGCTTTGCGCGAAATTCAAAAACAAACAAACTCTTAAAAGTAGAAGCAACAGATAAGAACAACTGGGTGTTCTATATCCCCACGTTTCAAATGTAATCAATAAATAAAGAAACAGAAAAATCTAGGATTGAAAACAAACAAACAAAATAAACAAAAATACGATCTGTGCTTGATCTCTAGAGACTTATCGTTAATAAGAATGTATTTCAAAAATCGAAGTGTTTATTTTAAGATTACCTAGACAGTTAAAAGAAGTATCGTTGTGCAAACAATGAGTGATTTATCGCAATCTTCAATCAAATAGCAAACGTACCCGCGCACCCCTGCGCATCCACTTAAATATTTTTTTAGTAAATTTCCCGTTTCTTTCAAACTGTGATGTATTGAAATTGAACAAAACTTAAAACATATCGCGAAAAATAAACTAAATTGGAAACGCCGTTAAAATATATTCACCTCAAACTATAATTGTAAAACTTAAGGTTGTAAAGGACGACTTTCAATCAGAATTTATTAATTACTAAGATAAAAATAATTTACACTTTTATTTGACTTTGAATGTTAAAAACAAGAAGATATTTTACGTCGCACGAATGATTCTGCTTCCCCTCCAAAAAAGAAGCTTTACAGAATAGGTTTGGTTTGGAATGAATTTCGCACAAAGCTACACGAGAGCTATTTGCGCTAGCCGTCCCTAATTTAGCAGTGGAAGACTAGAGGGGAAGACAACTAGTCATCACCCCCACCGCCAACTCTTGGGCTACTCTTTTACCAACGAATAGTGGGATTGACCGTCACTTATAACGCTCCCACGACTGAAAGGCCTAGCATGTTTGGTGGGACGGGGAGTCGAACCCTAACCACCTGGCCATGCCGAGCTTCGGTAAAGGAATTGGATACAGATGTTTAAATCCACAAAGGACAGAGAAATAAAACTAATACGCAAATTGTATAGGAATTTAAACCCGAGACCCTCAAATTGCGAGTCAAGTGCCCTAACCACCTGGCCATGGCGGGTCCACGAACTAACTATAATAATCTAATTCTAACTTAATATTATTAATTCTTATTTGAAAAATATTTAATAATGTGTTAAACATTGGTAATAATAAAAAGTACAGATAGACAAAATCATTGTTAGTTGGAGATAAGTTTCAAATGAATAAAGTCAAGAAAAAAAAACTTTATCAGAAAGATAACCGTAGACGTAAACTTTACTGAACAGATATGGAGAAGTAAAAAAAATGTATCAGTCTTTTGCATGTAAGTTTACAAGTGAGACTTTTAAAGTGAGGGATTAATGACGACCTTGAAACGTGGCGTGTCTTAGTCTAGACAAGAAACGTTCCAAGCTAATGAGCGCGATTCGGTTCTGTGACTCAGGCTTTTCACAATAAAATAGTTTGAAATCTGTTATGCTTGTTATATATGTGTGTGTATATATATATATATATCGTGGTTAGTATGCATACATGACATGCT
>NW_013668774.1:88785-92386 GCF_000517525.1 Limulus polyphemus
ATGCTTGTTATATATGTGTGTGTATATATATATATATATCGTGGTTAGTATGCATACATGACATGCTATTATTTACTGTTCCTATGAAAAAGATATGAACTTTAAAACTTGACTCATATGTACATAAGAGTTATAGAAAATATTAGCTTTTTTCCAAAACTAGTTTCAGGGATCATGTTTCTGATTCTTTTTCTTCACCAGCAGTCTCAAAAATTTAACAGGATTAGGATGATCAGCCTGGCAAGTACTTCATGCACATGTGGGTTAAGCTACTAGGTCAGAGATCATCTAGGTTCTGTATAACCGTCCCTACTTTGGAACATGTTATATGAAAATATTTTAAACAGGGGTGAAAACCAGGATGCTACTCAATTGATGGAGAAAAAAGAAGTAAATCTATCATATATTGTAGCAAGGATAAAAAGTGTTCAACCTTAAAATGATCCCTATACTTTGACAGAGTCTTCCCGCCCTCAAATAGGAGTAAATATTCTTATACTGTGAGTTTACATTGTGTTTTATACGCCTGTTTATTGATCTGTTTATAATGCTTACACAAAAAGAGGGCAGCGAGAAAACGATAAACGAAACTTGTTGGTAAACGGATGTTGTAATCTTCAAGCCCCGTTTCTCAAGCCTTTGTTCTCTTATATAAAAGTTGCTCTTTCGACTTCCGTTGTTAAACTCTACACAATCTCTTAGCGTTGGTGAAACGGGAGTAATGTGTTCTCTCATAAAATTGATGGGTTGCCTGGTCAAGTAATTGCAACCACCGTAATTCGAAAGAAAAGTGAAGTAATAAGATCGATATGGGACTGGGATTTTGATGGAAACCTTTTCTTTTTCTTAGTGGCTCTTCAATCCATTATTAGATGACAGCGCTCCAAGAATGAAGTTACGGGATTGGCTGTGAAAAAAGTTGCTGTAAAGAAAAACTGGCGGAAGGTAAAATGAACAAGAGGGAATCCTCAATAGCCGCGGCTCTTTGAAATTCTTTTAGGCAGGAATAAGGTAAATTAATTTATGAAACATTTTTGTTTTCTTTTTCGTTTTTATTACCTAAATTTTTTGTGCGCCAGCAATACCAAGCGTGGGGCACGCATATACCCGATTCGATTATATTACTCTTCAGGATTTCTACCAGCCTACCCTCAAATTGAAATTCTTTTAAGCTGGCTTGGATTTGACCTCATGAGTTCAAAACTGAAATTATTTCTAAAATCGGTCAAGAGATGATGGAGTTATGAGGTAAACGGTTGTACTTGAAAAAAATCAAACTCAGAGCCATTCTATGAGCCGCTATGCTAAATATTAAAGAAGATGGCAGTTAGAAGTAGGGGCAGAATCACCTTCTTCAAAAAATAGTGAAATAGAGCTTCTGAAGTAGGCCAGGAAAATATGGCTTATCGAATTAGTTTCGGTCATCAGGATGATGTAGGTGTTCATGTGTTTATTTTTTTGTTTAACTCTTGTTTTTAAAATGTCCTACTAATAAAATGAGTTATTGGATGACCTATTGATATGTTCAGTCTTGTTTTGTTTCACTCTTGAACTTAAAATGTCCTACTAATAAAATTACTTATTAGATGGACTGTTGATATATCTCGTCTTGTTTTATTTACCTCTTGTATTTAGAATTCTACTAACAAAATGACTTATTAGATGGACTGTTGATATGTCTAGTCTTGTTTTGTTTAACCCTTGTTTTTAAAATGTCCTACTAATAAAATGAGTTATTGGATGGACTATTGATATGTTTAATCTTGTTTTGTTTCACTCTTGAACTTAAAATGTCCTACTAATAAAATTACTTATTAGATGGACTGTTGATATATCTCGTCTTGTTTTATTTACCTCTTGTATTTAGAATGTCCTACTACTACAATGACTTATTGGATGGACTGTTGATATGTCTAGTCTTGTTTTATTTACCTCTTGTATTTAGAATGTCCTACTACTACAATGACTTATTAGATGGACTGTTGATATTTATTTTAGCTCCTGCTTATGTATCACCAAGCGAAGTGTAACTGAGTTATCTATTCTTATTCCAAAATTATATTTCTAATATAGAACCAGTCATATTCATTTCGCTCTAAAGGATTTCTATTCTCTGTGTTGATTTTGTAATACCTGAGTGTGATGTGACATTACAATGAGTGTTATATCAACTATATAAAAGCCAAATTTCTGCCTGTCTGTCACGTTCTGTATCTCCTGAACGGTTTATTGTAAAAAACAAATAATACATTTCAAAATGCTTCATTTCAAGAGTACATTACAGGAAAATGATTAATTTTTTTTTTGCAATTCCTAAATTTTCAAATCAATATCAACATCGATCCGTCAGTCTTCGTATATGTTGAAAGATCAATGTGAGAAAATAACTATTTAAGAACAAAAATGATTCTCTTTGTGAGGAAATTTCACGAAACAAGAGTGACTTCCTCCGTCAACTAATTGATAGAAATATTTTAAAGATAGGAGCAATAAACAAGAAAAAAAAAATAAACGCATAAAGAGAGAAACATGTTTAAGTATATTTGTTGTTGTACGGTTTATATATATATATATATTCATGGCAATTTTATGTACATACATGATTTTATTGTACTGTATCGAATAAACTGATTTAAATTGAATTGAATATTTCCCCTTTGACACTTCTCATAGAAATGAAAACTGTCAAAAAGCGCTCACTTCGGTAACGGTCTTTTCTTGCGCTCAGTAAATTGACAAGGAACGATGGCATCCAGTTGAAAAAAAATCCCGTGACTACTTAGCGAAGCTGAGCGCTCTATTGTGCTGGATGCACTAATTGCATCGAAACCCAAAATTTTTATCAACAACACATTGTAGTCACTCTTCTTTGCTTAAAAACAAACACAATATAATTTTCCTTATTGAAATAACACATGGAATGACAAAAGATGGTGGTAAAAGGCCCACTGAACAATCATATTGCATACACGCTCTGATCCAATGGATTGTACTGACTTCAAGAAAATTACCGTTAAATTGTTTCAATGGGCATTTGCTAGTACACTATAGTATCACTAAATGTCCTACTTTGTCAGCCAACGCGTTGTTCACTCTAGGCTTTGCTGTTTTTGGAACTCAACTGTTTTCAATACACATATGTATTAATATATTAAGCAAAACCATGTCAAACAATTTAGACGTAAAACTGAATAACTGAGTTAACATATTATCGCACAATTTTGATAAAACGAAACGAAATTCTTTAGTGCGATTCTATTATCGAGAAGTTAGTGTTTCTGATATTAAAAATAATGAGATGATTTCGACAAAGTGAAATTTCCGAAAATATCTACTTTATAACCATGAAAAAAAAGTGCGTAATTTAGATAAAAGTTGTACAAAAACAAATAAATTGAAGTCTTGCTTTCAATATTCACATTCGCTTTTGTCCGCTAATGTGTTTATGCATGGGTCCACGTAAATAATAGTTTCATTTATTCGCTGTAGATGGAAGTATGTCAAAATGAAAACAGACAGACAGATAACTAGATTAACATATCTTAAGAGAAATATGCCCGGCATGGCCAGGTGGATAAGGCGCTTGACTCACAATCTGAGG
>NW_013668774.1:93272-106795 GCF_000517525.1 Limulus polyphemus
CTAGCTGCCTTCCCTCTAGTCTTACACTGCTAAATTAGGGACGACTAGCGCAGATAGCCCTTTGCGCGAAATTCCAAAACAAACAAGAGAAATATAAAATAAACAATAGAGAGCCACCGATTTAAACAACTCTAATTATCGCAGCTTTATCTGACAACATGATAGACTTAAGCAGATGTAGATAAGATTTATCTGAAACAAACAGTAAAAGAAAGATGAGCTTATAGTCAGTAGACAGTAATAACCACATCTAACAAAGTACATACTTTTAATTGCCTTCCCAATTCCTGCAATAAAGGATATGCAAGGGTAAGTAAATACATTTAACATTTTTCACGTGAATTTCAAATAATTAACGAGTAATGAAATGACTTCAACTTATAGATAATGCTGAAAAGTTGTTGTTGTTGTGACACGTTATTTTCATGTTAGCAACAATTTATTTTCATGGTATACTAAAGATTGCCCCCCCCCCCAGTGGCACAGCGGTATGTCTGCGGACTTACACCGCTAGAAACCGGGTTTCGATACCCATGGTGGGCAGAGCACAGATAGCCCTTTGTGTAGCTTTGTGCTTGATAACAAACAAACTAAAGATTTCTAATACTTTTTAAGGCGTCTAGAGCTGGTACTGATCGTCACGAACGTCGACATTCTCGTAAACAGCAGAGAAAATACAAAAATAACTTTAGCTGCTCGCGAATGTCGTTTTATGACGTTAAAGGCATTGTTTAATTAGAAACTAAATGCACAAGTAGTCCTTATGTTTAATAAACACTTTCTGTTTGTACATGTTAATGAGTTCATAAGGGCAACTGATTTTCTTTTCGACGAATCAAATTACAAAAAGCACGTCCATCGTACACTACGTAAACATCATTAGCTGAATTTAGATAATAAAATTCCTGCTATTATCATATGCGAAATGCACCTCTGAACAATATAAGCTCTCATTAAGTTAATATAGCTGGACATTACATTATTTAGTTATCATATTATATTAAGGGTTAATCGTCCTTGAAGCTAATTCCTCTATCGTGAATCGTGCTCATTTTGGTCGTCATGATATCGCGCTGTTACGCAACAACAAATGTCTGTAAAAGATAGGAAGATAGTCTTAGATCATAGATCTTTACATATCTTAACAGGCTCTCGACTGTATTCGAACGTCAGGTTTCTAGATCAAGTTTAAACGGACTAAAAGAAAACAAGGCCTTTGAAGTTGCATCATGGACTTGACGAACCCGTGGTCGAATCTGACTTCTTTGATTCCAATTTATTCAGCTATCTTCCTCTTGAAAACAGATGTTGATTTAAAAGCACGGCTGGAAACTTGTGAGCGCCCATCAACTTTAAATCTTTGTTCGTCACCTTGTTAATGGCACCAGGAGATAAGCCCAGTTTTATTGCTATGGCTTTTTAGGTGGGAGAGTTCTCTTTCGTAGCCATGGACTTTACTTTATGGATGTGGGTTGGCCTGGGGTGTAGGTTCGGAGCCTGTTGCTGCTCTAAACTCTCCATAACTTCATTTTCCCGCTTGAATGGAGAACATCGAAGGTTAACTTATTCGAATTACTTTGCTCTTAAGCTCTATATCATTTAACAATCTCATTATACGAACATGCTTCCTTGTGACATATCATTCTATAACCATAAATTTAACCTAGCCTGCATTGCACTGTCAGATGGTCAGGTATTTACATTGAACAAAATATCTTGTGACACCACCCTGCTATACTAACATAGGCATATCATACTTGTAAAATGTTATTAACCCTTTCTCTTTAACTCGTTTTTTAAAACAACATCAATATAATCTTAGTGCCAAATCTATCAGTAAACGTGTAAACGAAGACTACATGTAGTAAAGTATAAGTGATTAAGAAATCAGTATAAAGGCATAAATTAGTAAAGCGGATGTCATAAACATACTTTCCACTATCATAATTGGTTTACATCGCACTTGTGATCTCTACATCAGTTTGTGCCCACTTTTACGTTTATTAAAGTTGAGAAATATTCATTGTTGTGCAAAACGGACTGACATGTGTGATGAATTTAAATGTGTATATATATATTCTGTCGTGATCATGTTTGAGGAACTTGGTCTGGTTTGTTTGCAATTAAGCACAAAGCTACACAATGGGCTATCTGTACTCAGCCCACCACGAGTATCGAATCTCGGTTTCTAGCGTTGTAAGTCCGCAGACATGCTACTGTGCCACTGGGGAGCCCCATTTTTTTACATTTATTAAAGTTATTTATTAAACTTTATTAAAGTTAAGGACTGAAATATATGATATATTCTGTCGTGATCATGTTTCAAGAACTTACCAAAAAATGTTTTTTTATATTTTTGATTTATAAAACTTGTATATAGAGTTAAAAGATAGTCTTTGAACCTTTGGAAGAAATATTTTTTTTCACTTCTTAGCCCTCTAGTACTTACTAACTACTCACGATTTCTTGATGCTAAAAATCAATTAAATTATCAGGCGAACAAGTACGTAATATATGTTTATGTTATTCACTAATTCGTTTCCACTCATCAGCAGAGCGTTAATGACAGGAAACCTTTTGGCTGTAGTCAACAGAACCTGAGAGAAACTTTTTTTTACCTAAAGTATATATTTCTTTTTATCATAATAATCAGCCAATCGTCAAGAAATTATCGTAATAATCAGCCAATCGTTAAGAAATTATCGTAATAATCAGCCAATCATCAAGAAATTTCTTTTTATCATAATAATCAGCCAATCGTCAAGAAATTATCGTAATAATCAGCCAATCATCAAGAAATTTCTTTTATCATAATAATCAGCCAATCGTCAAGAAATTATCGTAATAATCAGCCAATCATCAAGAAATTATCATAATAATCAGCCAATCATCAAGAAATTATCATAATAATCAACCAATGATCAATAAATTATCATAATAATCAGCCAATCGTCAAGAAATTATCATAATAATCAGCCAATCATCAATAAATTTATTTTTATCATTGTTTGTTTGTAATTAAGCACAAAGCTACATAATGGGATATCTGTGCTCTGCCCACCACGGGTATCGAAACCCGGATTCTAGCGTTGTAAGTCCGCAGACATACCGCTGTGCCACTGGGGGCCTTTTTATAATAATAATCAGCCAATCATCAATAAATTTCTTTTTATCATAATAATCAGCCAATCATCAACAAAAACTTTTTTTTCAGTGATGATATATATATATTTTATGACCATAATAATTAATGTTTTATGATTCTATGGCCAATAACTGTCCATAACCTAACCGTAAAATCCATTAATGTTTTTACATTGATTGTTATACTACATTATAATGAAACTTTCAGTATTCCTTAGGAAAACATTTTTTTTTTTTAAATATCTGGTAGTATACACCCTGGTAACCATTAAGTATGCACGTGCTTAACTGAATTCCTTCGGAATTATATACTATACGCTAGGCCCTCTGCGATTCAGCGGTAATTCTGTGGCTTATGACGTTAAAAATCGAGTTTCGATGGGTGGTGTTGATTAAGTGCCTTTATTCTAGTCTATCAATTCAAAATTAGGGACATTAAGAGCAGATAGTCTTTGAGTAACTTTGCGCGATTATCCGACAAACAGTAAACAAACAAGCTTTATATCTCTAAAGCCATTTGTAAAACAATCACCGTTTCTTTTTATAATATCGCTGTTACCATAATTTTAGAAATATACGTATAACAACTCGTTTATTACTTACTGTGACATGTCAATCATAAATTGGTAAAACAAATAAATACAGTTTGTTTCTCAGGCTATTACTGATTTCAATTTGTTTTAAAAGCAATTCCGTGTTTTAGTCTGCAAAACACAGCTGATTTGTAACTGCATGAGTAGCGAAAGTGGGAAACGAGGTATGTTAACTACAGTTTCAAATTGAAATTTGATTTTATTCCAGCTTATTCACTTTATAATATTAAACATGTGGACTGAAGACAATGTCATTTTCATAAATTGGTAATTATACGCTATGAAATATAATAGGTGAAAGCTAAGTTACTGAATCATAAAGCAAGACCGAAGAGCATCAAGTATTTTAGTAAATAATCGACCATTTGTTTTTACACCTTCATCAAGGGTCACAACTATTGTTAATACCAGCATATTAAGATGGATGTGTGAAATCGAAACGTTTTGTTTTTTACACCTTCATCAAGGGTCAACAACTGTTGTTAATACCAGCATATTAAGATGGATGTGTGAAATCGAAACGTTTTGTTTTTACACCTTCATCAAGGGTCAACAACTGTTGTTAATACCAGCATATTAAGATGGATGTGTGAAATCGAAACGTTTTGTTTTTACACCTTCATCAAGGGTCACAACTATTGTTAATACCAGCATATTAAGATGGGTGTGTGAAATCGAAACGTTTTGTTCTTAGACCTTCATCAAAGGTCACAACTGTTGTTAATACCAGAATTTTAAGACGAAGGTGTGAAACTGATAAAAAAAGTTATGACCCTTGATGAAGACGTAAAACTGAAAAATTTTGACTTCACACCTTCATCCTAATATGTTGGTCTCGCCTTGATGAAAGTGTAGACCCAAGTTGAGGCCATATTAAGGTGAAGGTGTGAATTTGAAAGGTTGGTAAATGAGATAATTTTCTTATGTAGAGATGAAAACCGATTATTTGTTGTTAAGTATAATGCTTCATAATGAATTATATGTGTTGTGCTCACAGCGGTTATCGAAATCAAATTTTTAGCGTTATAAGCCTTCAGACTTGCCCCCCGAGCCACCAGGAGCGATTGTTTATTTAAAAAAAATCTAAATACTCCTGCCTGTGTCACGAGCTCTGATTAGTGAAAATGATAACGATTTAGTATTATTGTAAGTATTTTGCTGATGGGTAAGGATTTATTTCTTTCAAAATCTTTCATTCGCTGTAATGATAATTGTATGTTTATACAGATTGCAAGTGTTTGAAAGTTATCCACTTTTATATCAATAGTACGATTAAATAAAATGACCAAGTCCAACCACTGATAGAGATCTGACTTCGTTTATTGAGTTACAATGTGACAGTTAATCTCAATGTTCTTTGGTAGAAGGTAGCTCAAGGGTTGGCGGTGAGTGCTGCCGGTCGGTTGCCTTTCCTGTAATTGACAGTGGTCGATAGTTTTAGTAACTTTGGCATAGCAAATAAATAAACATTTTATTGAGGAAATGTATTTTAAAGACAAACAGGGAGATGCATGAAACTTATTAATAAAACAAATAATATGACAGATTATCCTCCAAATTAACAACTTGGTTTAATACCGTTCACCGCCGGTAGGGGTCCATATATGGAAGAATCTTACATTTTGGCCTATTATACTACTCAGTGTAAAGAGCTGATGAAGAAACTTTAGTTAAATCGTTCATTTTCTGTGTAAAATACAGAAGGGACTTTATTAATTAGCACGATTAATCACAATATTGATATTATTTTGTTTACGTTCTTGTGTGTGACTCATACGTTATTAGGAACCTGTAATTAACAAATCATGAACCCACGAGCAATTAGGCATATAATTAGTTTAGATAAATGTGTTTAAAAACACAAAAGGGTAATTATTAGTTAATTATTTGTCTCGCGATGGTTCAGTGGTAAGCTTGAGGGCTTATAACGACCGGTTTCGATCCCTGCAGTGGACAGAGTGAACATTACCCATTGTTCATCTATGCACTAAAAATACACCAACAAAAAATTAAGCATTTCTTTCAATAATCGCACTTTTTGATCGCATGTTTTACATTATTTACAAAATTACCGCTTTATCAGTGTTTAAAAGTTTAAGCTTTTTATCATATTTCGCCTTTTCACTTTTCTCAGGTAAGAGTTACTTCTTTTGGAGCCTCATTGAAAGAGAGGCATACAATACACAATTATATCGCCTAGAAGGGCGTGATTTTGTAAAACACTATATGTATATATGTTCATACATAATTAAAGTGTAGTGTAATATGATTGTTCGATAAGAAACAGTTATAATGTATTGTAATATAATAACTAGATATGAAAGAATTATAATATACTGTGGTGTAATTACAGAACATGAAAGAGTTATAATGGACTGTAATATAATTACTGACTGTGAAAGAGTTATAATGAATTGTATAATAATTACTGGATGTAAAAAGGTTATAATATACTGTAACATAATTTACTGGATTATGAAAGAGTTATAATAATGTACTGTGTGTAATTACAGGATGATAAAAAGTTTTAATAATTTAATGTATGTGAAAGAGTTATAATAATGTACTGTATGGAATTAATGCATGTGAAAGAGTTATAATAATGCTCTGTGTGTAATTATTGGATGTAAAAGAGTTATAATAAAATACTGTAGTATAATTACAGAATATGAAAGAGTTATAATGTACTGTAACATAATTTACTGGATGTGAAAGAGTTATAATCATGTACTGAGTCTAATTATTGGATGCTAAAAAGTTATAATAATGTACTGTATGGAATTAACGTATTTGAAAGAGTTATAATAAAATACTGTGATGTAATTACTGAATCTGAAAGAGTTATAATGTACTGTGATGTAATTATTGGATAATAATGAGTTACAGGCGCTGTATTACAACTAATGGGAGTGAAGTGACGATAACAAAGTCGTCAATAAAGATAATTTTTTTATATTAAAAGTGTTTTTCTTTCTTAAATTACGTAAGAAACGGTATCTTAAAGAGCATAATAAAACAGTTTTATCTTTATTTTCTTGTCCAAAACAAATTTTAAACTCCTTTTGTTTTGTTTAAAGATCTTTGATGAGAATAGCTTTCTTGATCTTTAAATTCTGCTCATTACATGCTGAAAAGATAGCTTGAAATTTCTTAGTGGAAAGTGAATCGTTATAAAACTCGTGGACGTATATGCTGGATTGGCTGAAGATTAGACTTTTTATGTTCATTGAAGCGTCATTTCAATTGTCATTTGGTCCTGCCATCGTAGCACTTGTAACTTTAGACGGCCAATCAGAAATGCCTTTTTTCTGGCCCCAACTTTAACCCTGGGCAGAGTTATTAAGCTAAGGCTACTGTGTAAAAATGGCGAATTAAAAATTGAGGGAAGCGTGACCGTACTAGTTTTCTGAGGTTACGCAAAGTTGATTTGACAGTTCACCTATATAAGTCAACGAAATGTTGAACTGTCTCTTCCCGTTAAGATCTGAGAAAGCCTTCTTGATTACACAGTCAACAAACCGAATAGGGTGTTAATTTTACAAAATAAACTCGTTTATATATTATTTAAATCTGAGTAGAAAAACAAAATAAAGAGAACTAGCGACTGTATAAGATCTAGTAATTAAGCTATTCTCATTTAAAGGGACTTCTCAAGTCATAGACTTTTGCTCTAAAATTTGTTTTGGACAAAGAGCTCAGTATAAAACAGTTTTATTCGTTCTTTCTGGCCTGGCATGGCATGGCCAGGTGGTTAGGGCGCTCGACTCGCAACCTGCGGGTTCGAATCCCCGTCCTACCAAACATGCTCACCCTTTCAGCTGCGGAGGCGTTATAATGTGACAATCAATCTCACTACTCGCTCGTAAGAGAGTAGCCCAAGAGTTGGCGGTGGGTGGTGATGACTAGCTGCCTTCCCTCTAATCTTAAACTGTTAATTTAGGGATGATTAGCGCAGATAGTCCTCGTGTATTTTTGTGCGAAATTCGAAACAAACAATCGTCCTTTTTTCGACCGTAGAAAATCCTATATCCGTTTTAGCTCTTATATTTGGGCAGATGTCTGTTTTGTATGTTTCTTTTTGAATTTCGCGCAAAGCTACACGAGGGCTATCTGTGCTAGCCATCTCTAATTTAGCAGTGTAAGACTAGAGGGAAGGCAGCTAGTCATCAACACTCACCGCCAACTCTTGGGCTACTCTTTTACCACCGAATATTGGGATTGACCGTCACATTATAACGCCCCCACGGCTGAAAGGACGAGCATGTTTGTGTGACGGGGATTCGAACCCGCGACCAGCAGATTGCGAAAGCGATGTCAAAAGCTAGTCTAATAAAGAAAAACAATTCTCTGACATTAAAACAAGTAAAAAAAAAATAAAAAATATACAGAACACCAATTTTTCAGATGTTTAACAAACAAGATCTTAACAAAATTGTAGGTTAGTTTTATTCGCGAAAAACGGCACATAGAAACGAGCCTCTAAACAAGTTTTAGTGATCGTATTTCTTATCTGTTTCTGCGTATAAAAATAGATTGTGCGGAGGAAACACGTTGAATCAAATTCAACACGCGCACACACACACATCAAAGGTAATTCCAACGTCAAGAGTGAGCTGGTTTAGAGACTATTCCATTACTTCGAAAAAGGCGAAGTTTGACTACTGCAGAACAGTGAATCAATTTATATGATTTGTTTCTTTAAGTTTATAAATGAAAAAAAAATACCCAAAACATTGTATATTTTGTGGCGGGAACATCTGCTCTATCTGGAGTCATTTTGTTTTAATAATTTAAATAGTATTTCAAACAATCATTTGGATTTATAAAGGAGATATGTTTTACTGAATAGGCTTAACTTTAGAAGTTCGATTGTTCACATTGAAAGCCAGGTAACGCTAAAGAATTGTGTCTCCTCGTGCTAGATTTTTTGAAAAGATTATAACTAGGAAATTAATTTTATGACTACTTTTTAGTTATTCGTTTAGTAAACAATGTTTTAGTAAAGATACCACTTCCCTTTACAGGCAATTTAAATATAGATGTTAAGTTCACTCTGAGTCGGTACAATCGTTATCTCTCGTGGTCTGAGTGAGCTTAAACATGCTTCTTTCAATAAAGTTTCTCGGTAGTTTCGATTTTGAGTTATATTAGTATCGATTTCAGGTTTGTTTATTAAAGCCATGTTTAATATACTTTGTTGCCTTAGCAACCTTTTGTTGTGTAACCTATCTTTTTTTAACTTAAAAAAAAAAGCTCCTTGTACATTTTGTAGAAGATCTTAATGCTTGGTTGTAACAATGCGAAATTTCTCTTATTATGGAAAATTATGTACAAAACTGCCATCTAGTGTTGATTCCCTTAAACTATTTTTTATGTTTTCTGGAAATGCGATAGGAATTAAGCTTTATTACTGTATATTTTATGTTTGAAACCCTCCTATGTTTAAGCTCAATGTCGATGTACAAACAAAATAGCATTCCTTCTGGAACAAAACGTCTGTTCACCTTTTCATCTATTACAACAACTGGTACGTTTTTGTTCTACATTTGTATTACTTTTATGATAGTTTGTTATTTTTGAAACCACAAAGCTTGATTTGTTTCAACCACATACCATTATCACTGTTGTCAAAACGAGGCTGCTATTTATCTCTAGCGATAGTGATACGAATGTGAAACTCTGTTCAAGCCTAAATAACAAGCCTTTATCATGTCTAACACCCTTAAATATGAAGATATATACACAACAAGCTAAATAACAATGTTTTATTTCTTTAATACTAATTCGAGAGCGCCATGATATATATCATTGACTCTCACACCTGAGTTTCCAAACATAATAGTCATACATAATTTTTCCGCTGTTAAGCCTGATGATTGATTCTTGTATCTACAAACACGACTTCCACATTAGAAGGGTAAAATCAAATTATACATAACGATACTCATATGTATAACTTCTGCATTAGAGTCACTTTCATGTACAGCAATGTTTATTAGAAAGACTGGCATGCCCAACAACCTCCATTACAAACATTGTTACATTCATACTGTCATATATAATAACATTTAATTAGAAAAATTGGTATGTTTAACAGTTCATCATTAAAAGTATCGTCATGTCTAACAACCTTTGTTTAGAAACACTGTCGTTTCTTAACATCTCCTGATTAGACACACTGTCAACTCCAATAACCTTTATTAGAAACACTGTCGTTTTTTAACATCTCCTGATTAGACACACTGTCATGTCCAATAACCTTTATTAGAAACACTGTCGTTTTTTAACATCTCCTGATTAGACATACTGTCAACTCCAATAACCTTTATTAGAAACACTGTCGTTTTTTAACATCTCCTGATTAGACACACTGCCATGTCCAATAACCTTTACTAGAAACACTGTCGTTTTTTAACATCTCCTGATTAGACATACTGTCAAGTCCAATAACCTTTGTTTAGAAACACTGTCGTTTCTTAACATCTGATTAGACACACTGTCAAGTCCAATAACCTTTATTGGAAACACTGTCGTTTTTTAACATTTCCTGATTAGACACACTGTCAAGTCCAATAACCTTTATTAGAAACACTGTCGTTTTTTAACATCTCCTGATTAGACACACTGTCATGTCTTGATTAGAATCGTTATCGTGTGTAATGTTCTCTCATTACAAACACTGTCAAGTTTACAATACTTTCTCACCAAAGCAGTTGTCGAATTAACTATTATTATTCCAATATTAACCTTGCACACACAACTATAAATTATTCCAATATTAACATTCACAGACAACTATAAAGTATTCCAATATTAACCTTGCACACACAACTATAAATTATTCCAATATTAACATTCACAGACAACTATAAAGTATTCCAATATTAACATTCACACACAACTATAAAGTATTCCAATATTAACATTCACACACAACTATAAATTATCATTTCTTTCTTCAACCATTGGTCACTCTATAATCCACAAAGTATCTATAACGTTGATAAACTAATTAGAAACAAAATCACCTACAGAAACTACAACGACCTCCCTTTAGTTAGTTTCTGGCTATAGTCCACATAAGAAGTCAAATAAGATCCATAACATTGTTCTATACGTTTATAATATTTAGAACTGGGTCGCATCTATTACAGCTAACTTTAGATAATAATTTATACTTGTAAGTAGATGCTAATCCATATATTTAATATCTAGTATTGTTAATTAAAACTTCCGATCCAAAGTAAGCTGATTACATCGATTCGCACTAAAAAGTAACGTCTCAATTAATTAACGAATCCAATCCTGTACAGCATACTGTCAAAGATCAATATACGAGAAAACTAAAAACACAGAATGTATTGTCCTATATCATTATTTAAATACCGTATATATATATTTTCAGCCGTAATCACAATAGGTTCCTCCACGAGGTACGTATTGGTATTTCGATAGAAAACTGTTTCTTTTAAGAATATTACATTTAGACTGTTGTGTTTGTAAAATAAATAGAGCTATGCCTACTTTGATGACCTTAAAACAGAGCTTTGAATGTTAAACTATTACTTCTATAAGACGTGTTTTTCCACAGAAATATTTTTATAACAAATGAAGTACTGTTTGTTTCGAATTTCACGTAAAGATAATCGGGTGCTAGCCGTCCTTAATTTTAAAGTGATAGACTAGATAGAAGACAGCTAATGAACATCACCCACTGCCAACTCTTGAGCTATTCCTTACCTACGAATAGTGGGATTGACCGTCACATTATAACCCTCCCACACGGCTGGACGGGCGAACATAATCGGTGACAGGATTCGAACCCCCACTCTTCTAAGATTGCGAGTCGAGTGACCTAATCACCAAGCCATGTAAATGAAGTGAAAAAAAACAACAACAACACAAACTCTATGTAAGGTTTTATTCTAAATCATTAATACCCTAACCATTACTGTCCTTAAGTCAAAATTATTCATTCCACGGTTGCCTAACTGTAAATTTAAGGCTTTATAATGCTAAATTCGGGTTCAATCCCTGTAATTGATACAGCACAGATAACCCCTTGTACATTTTTGTGCTTTAGCAACAAACATGTCAAAACACGTGTTTTTGTAAGTTTAACTAAAGGACATTATTTTGTGAATAAACGGTAATTTTTCCGAAACAAGCTATAATTTCTTTAATTACGTTCACATTTTTGACACAGTGTTAAACCTCTCGTAAAGACAACAGAACTTAACAGAATCTCAAACATGCTATCATAATGGGTTATTCATGAGCTTCATACAAATATTTTGAAAAACTGAGGAAACAAAGTAAATCCTAGTTTCTTTTGTTTGGAATCCACTCTGGAAATATTTTCGTTAATAATGCATCTCAAGATAGATTATAAAAATAAGAAACTCTTACTAGTTTCAGTTCAGTTACTCTGTCATTGTAGGGCCCGGCATGGCCAGGTGGTTAGGGCGCTCGACTCGCAATCTGAGGGTCGCGGGTTCGAATCCCCGTCACATCAAACATGCTCGCCCTTTCAGCCGTGTGGGCGTTATAATTTGACGGTCAATCCCACTATTCGTTGGTAAAAGAGCAGCCCAAGAGTTGGTGGTGGGTGGTGATGACTAGCTGCCTTCTCTCTAGTCTTACACTGCTAAATTAGGAACGACTAGCGAAGATAGCCCTAGTGTAGCTTTGCGCGAAATTTGAAACAAACACACAAACTGTCATTGTATATAGCTTTTACAAATAATGTCTCGAAACGATAAATAAAAGTAGCAAATGTAATTTTAATTGCACGTCTGGATGTATTCAGTACTTGGTGCAGAAAATAAAATATAAAAGTTTTAAATGTAATTTTAATTGTACGTCTGGATGTATTCAATACTTGGTGCAGAAAATAAAATATAAAAGTAGCAAATGTAATTTTAATTGTACGTCTGGATGTATTCAATACTTGGCGCAGAAAAGAAAATATAAAGTTACTTAGCGGGCGAACGAACTGCTCTCACAACTGAAAATACGTTTTATTTAATAATTTTAATTTAATAACTTTGTCTTTTCACCATTTTTATTGAAACGACTTACTATGTAGTAAATTACTTCAAATAAGCTGTAGTAATCTAGGTAAAGTATGCAAATCTTCATGCACGTGTGTTTATTTAACGTATTTAGTTGAATATTTATTCATCATATGTATTATATAAGTTCCTAAATATTCTTCAAATATAAATTTAAATATTATTATGAGTTTCTAAACTTTGTTTCGTTGAATTAAGCGTAAAAATGAAAGTTTGTTCTTGACGTACACGGCTGGCACAAAATAAGTTTGGGAGAGCAATATAACCTTCAGTTTTGCCAACTGGTACAGGAATATAAAATCATAAGCATGACATATTTATGAAAAGACAAAAAACAATAGGTGGCGCTACAAAATAATTTAAAAACTACATTTTATTTCATCTTATTATTCATTTATATTAACAAATTACAACAAGCAGCGCGAAGCATCTCCTAATATACTAATGCGTATCATGTAATGTTAAATATGGTTTTTGTTCAAGTGTTAACCATGGGTGGTTGTAAACAATCCTATAAATCAACCAGTAAGCGAATGAGCTCCAGCATCAAACTCACATTGGTAACTACAGTTCCTAACAATGTCACGTGATAAGCAAATACAGTTTCTACATCACCTTACACCACCACCTATGATTGTTTGTTTGAAGTTATGCACAAAGCTACACAAAGAGCTATCTATGCTCTGCCCACCACGGGTATCGAAACCAGGTT
>NW_013668774.1:107728-118129 GCF_000517525.1 Limulus polyphemus
ACAACATTACAACCCGTTTACATCATCCGGTTCATTACACAACATTACAACCCGTTTATATCATCCGGTACATTACACAACATTACAACCCGTTTATATCATCCGGTACATTATACAACATTACAACCCGTTTATATCATCCGGAATCTGACACGACATTACAACCCGTTTATATCACCTGGTACATTGCCCAATAGTACAACCCATTTATATGATCATTTACATTTCACAACAGTACAACCCGTTTATATCATCCGTAATCTGACACGACATTATAACCCGTTTATATCACCCGGTACATTACACAACATTACAACCCGTTTATATCATCCGGTACATTATACAACATTACAACCCGTTTATATCATCCGGAATCTGACACGACATTACAACCCGTTTATATCACCTGGTACATTGCCCAATAGTACAACCCATTTATATGATCATCTACATTTCACAACAGTACAACCCGTTTATATCATCTGGCACATTACACGACATTACAACCCGATTGTATCATCTGATTCATTAAACAACTTTACAGCCCGTTTATATCATCCGGTACATTACACAACAGCATAACCAGTTTATATCATTATATAGCTGGTTTAATTAGCTTCTCGAAAAATGGAATTGAACTTTCTTCCCAGTAAAAAAAAGAAAAAAATTATTCGAGATGAAAACTTTATACACTTTTTCTACATCTTGATGAACAGGTTTCGTTATCGTGACTGATAGAACAAGTACAGGAAACTAAGCTATCTAACAATATTAGCAGGAAATAATTCTTTTCCACCAATGTGCTTTCCAAATAATCTATTTCCTCATACAACTTTTTTTTTTCCATTACAAAGAACTTAAGCTTTGGCTAGTAAGGATTTTATAACCTAACTTTTTGAGACTTGTGATGAGCCGAAGTCCAGTTCAAATAAAGATCAGTGTGAGGTTTTCTAAATACTTTTGTTTTGAAAACATTTTTAACTGTTTTGTTTTTAAACATAACCTTTATAAAACACACTTCTACTTCTTTCTCATTCAAAGTTCGAGTGTAATTAATTTAGAAATGTTAAAAACTGTTCACTCATTCATCCAGAACAAATCCAATAAAAGTATTAGCATCATATCTGATATAAAAAACAAGCTCTTAAGTTAATCGAACTCTTGACTTTGTAACCAACCATGTTCATTACATTATTAACCAGAATGAACAGTAAAGGACTACTTATTTTAAATTTTCCTCACCTTGATCATTATATTGGAATACAGTTTGTGTGGTTACAAAAATAAACATATATTTTAAAACATCGAAAGAAAATAGGGTTCTTAGGCATTTATCCAGAATAGGGTTCTTGGATATTTATACTAAAAAGGGTTCTTGGACATTTATCCTAAATAGGGTTCTTGAACATTTATACTAAAAAGGGTTCTTGGACATTTATCCTAAATAGGGATCTTGGACATTTATCCTAAATAGGGTTCTTGGATATTTATACTAAATAGGGTTCTTGGACATTTATCCTAAATAGGGTTCTTGGATATTTATACTAAATAGGGTTCTTAGCTATTTATACTAAATAGGGTTCTTGGACATTTATCCTAAATAGGGTTCTTGGATATTTATACTAAACAGGGTTCTTGGACATTTATCCTAAATAGGGTTATTGGATATGTATCCTAAATAGGGTTCTTGGACATTTATCCTAAATAGGGTTATTGGATATGTATCCTAAATAGGGTTCTTGGATATTTATACTAAACAGGGTTCTTGGACATTTATCCTAAATAGGGTTCTTGGATATTTATACTAAATAGGGTTCTTGGACATTTATCCTAAATAGGGTTCTTGAACATTTATACTAAAAAGGGTTCTTGGACATTTATCCTAAATAGGGTTATTGGATATGTACCCTAAATAAGGTTCTTGGACATTTATCCTAAATAGGGTTATTGGATATGTATCCTAAATAGGGTTCTTGGACATTTATCCTAAATAGTGTTCTTGGACATTTAGTTCTTTGCAGGTAGAAAAAAGTACAATCAATGGATTCATTAACTGTCTGAACAAAGTCACACCAGATATAACCAAACAGTTTTGATGATTGAATGTATTTGATAATTAAACAAAACAGTGTTTTTTTATAGCTCTCTCTACTTGAAATGCATAACGTTCAAAAACACAGGCTAAAAATTCAGCCAACTAACAATGGAAGATTCCTCTGGTTATTAAGATACAAGTGGTCTAAGTGTTATGTCTTGTATATATATCTCATGGCGTAAATATAAAGTCTCTTAGTATTCTCTGATAGATTATTTAGGCAGAGTATTCATGACGTAGCTGAAGGGACGGCAACTGCCTGTTGCAGAAATACAATTGTAGAGGACGTACGTTTCGAAAGTCTTCCGAAAACAAAAGGCGGAAGACTTTCAAAACGTCTTCCTCTACGCTTATGTTTCTACAACAGGTAGTTGTCGTCCATTCAACTAAGTTTCATCTCTTGGAATCGCTTCACCTTAAAAAAAGTAAAAGGAATCATTTAATATATTTTATTCCTTGAAGTCGAGTAAGATTTGGTTCAATGTCCTTTTCCTACCTTTAGGACCCCCAGTGGCACAGCGGTATGTCTGCGGACTTACGACGCTAGAAACCGGGTTTCGATACCCGTGGTGGGCAGAGCACAGATAGCCCTTGTGTAGCTTTGTGCATAATTAAAAACAAACCTACCTTTAGTGCCCGGCATGGCCAGGTGGTTAGGGCGCTCGACTTGCAATTTACGGGTCGCGGGTTCAAATCCCAGTCCGACCAAACATGCTCTCTCTTTCAGCCGTGAGAGCGATATAATGTGCTGGGTAGTCCCACCATTCGTTAGTAAAAGAGTAGCTCAAGGGTTGGTGATGACTAGCTGCCTTCCCTCTAGTCTTACACTGCTAAATTAGGGACGCTAGCGTAGATAGCCCTCGTGTAGCTTTGCGCGAAATTCAAAACAAACAAACCTACCTTTAGTACAGTTGTATTTTAGTTTGTAATGTTCTTGATGAATCAGTGGTAACTGTCTTCTGGGGATAATTACAATAAATACATTAATAAATTATTAATTAATAAATTACAATAACAGCCTTTATTGGCCTTTATAACGGCAAAATCTATATTATCTCTTACTTTTTTTAAAACACAATTTTACCGCTTGTCAGATTAAATTTTAAACGTTCACTAGTCCTCTTATTATATGATAAAAGCCATCCTTTAGCACTTGTGGAAAATTATCATACTTGTTCTTATAACAAGAATGATTACTTGCTCCTCTTATTTTTCTCTTTTATCATCCTCCCGTGTTAATTGAATAACTAATTTTCTATTAAAATATTTTAATCTAGTTTGTATATCCGACGAGGGACTTCCTTTTGGGAAAATAAAAAAGCTGAGCTGACCAAGTGTTAGCAAACTAACTCAGTTGAAGCTAAACCGTAAACAATGGAGGCAGTAATATCTTACTGACGCTTTTAGATAGTCATTACAGTTACTGTTACGAATTTGTATTATCTAAGACTTATTTACTTTTTGTATTTACAATTGTAATATTCCCCGGGGTATGACGAAACCGAAAAAAAATCAATAAATAGCAATTAAAGTATCTTGCGCACAAAAAATAACCATATCATTCATTTAACATAAATAAATCCGTATTTGTATTTTTGTGTTTTATGGCAAAGTTACTTATGCTATTTGCCACCATCCCCAATTTTCAACTACAGATCAGAAGGTTTGGTTTGTTTTGAATTTCGCGCAAAGCTACACGAGGGCTATCTGCGCTAGCCGTCCCTAATTTAGCAATGAAAGACTAGAGGGAAGGCAGCTAGTCATCAACACCCACCGCCAACCCTTGGGCTACTCTTTTACCAACGAAGAGTGGGAATAACCATCACATTGTAACACTCCCACGGCTAAAAGGGAGAGCATGTGTGGTTGGAGGGTGATTCGAACCCGCGACCCGTAGATTGCGAGTCGAGTGCCCTAACCACTTGGCCATGCTAGGCTTGGATCAGAAGGAAGGCAGCCAGTCAACAGCGCTCTGCCACCAACCATCCACACTAAGCATCCACAGCTTAATTAAAGTGTGGGGCATATTTTGAGGTATCGTACGGATTCGAATCCAGTTCGCCAGTTCCTAAATCCAAAGCTAACCCGCGCCCAGAGCTCTATCACAGGGTCAATTTCCACCCAGAACTCTACCACAGGGCTAATCCGAGCTCTATGTGAATGAAACTAACAAGCAAAACATATCCTCTTAAACTAAGTAAATATTTTTAGAACTTTCGCATAAATCTAAATAAAAGAGCTGTCTGCACGTATCCGTCCCATATTTGGAATCGATAGAAGAGAAGGAGGATATTAAAATTTGGGCTCGGTTAACTTGATTTTCAATAATTAGTCAAATCTTAATTTCTTTGATTGTGTGTTTTACAAACAATAATATAGTTGGAAGTGTTAATTATTAATCATTAGAATTTAATCACATTGAAAGACTTATGATTTTACTTTCTGTGAAATTGAAAAAAAATGAATGCAATTCAGAAGATTTTGTAGTTTTAAAAATTGTATTTTTTTATAATATCGAAGAAACATAAATTTGAAATTGCTCTTAATCACTTGAAAAAAAAAAAACGTTCTTGTTGGGTTTCAAAATTCCTGAGATGGGTGATACAGCCAGATGATTTACGGTACCATGAAAATGAACAGGTAGAGGTTGCTAAAAAAGTAGGAGATATAAAAGCAAGGTTGTGTCTAGAACAATAAGGGCAACAAAGTTATGACGTTACTCTGACACGCTAGAAACACCCCCTTGCTGAGAGGCAATAATTAATTTTTTTAGGTTCGTTTATTTTTTACTTAGGGGTGTTTGTTTCTTTGAAGCTACACAATGGGCCATCGGTGTTGTGCCCATCACGGGTACCGTAACCCAGTTCCTAGTGTTATAAGTCTGCAGATTTATCTTTGTGACACCAGGGGACAAAGCAATGATGCCACCATCGTGTGATATTCCCATGTTAAATCCAAAACCATGCCGATTATAACAAAACATAAAGCAAACAAATTTATCTACTTCAATTCTCTCAGAAGAAGGAAAATGGCACGGCCTAAATTGAGAATCAGAGGAGTCTTGGTTCGCGTCCTATTCCCGCAAACAATATTCTACACCGTTTGGAACCGTGGGTGCGCAATAAGGGTGACTGTCAAATCCCTTTATTTCGTCAGACAAAAGTACATTAAGAGTTAGTGCTGAATAGTTACTTATAGTTCACAATTAGGGAGGGTTATGCAGAGATATCTCTCACGCAGCAACAAACAAACCCTCAGAAGAATTAAGTTTTAATTAGAACAGCGATCTCATGATTCACGCCACAATGCAACAACAACCTCAAGACTGGCATTACAGTACAACAGCGATCTTATGATTCACGCCACAAAGCAACAACAACCTCAAGACTGGCATTACAGTACAACAGCGATCTTATGATTCGCAAAACAATAAAAAAGCGACTTCGTAACTCGTGCCACAACAGTAACCCCACCACGACTCGTGTCCACTACAAAAACAACCTCATGATGTGCACAAAAAAAAACAACAAAAAAAAACAGTTGTGTCAATGAACACGGTATCGTTGATTTTAAGCAAGGTTATATTAACACCAGGATATCTCACCAGAAGTAAAGTCATATTCTAGGTAAAACAAAGCTCCCTGCAACGACTTGAAGAACCACTTTATTGGTAAAAGAATCTTATGTTTACTAGTTAAGCCTACATACCTGTGAACCCAGTTTTCGGTTTTTCAGATGGTTCTGTCTGTTCTGGAAACGTCATCCTTATCTGACGTCAACTGAAAACATTTCAGGCGCTTCTGTCATATAGCGCAAAATATTTAATTATGTTATCATTTCTAAAGAACCAATTACTTTCCTAAAGAAGATCGAACTTCGGTCGCCATTTCGGCAAACTAGTAGTACATCGATAATTACTACTAGTAGTCCCTTAGAGAGGTGTGTATTATAATGTTTAATACTGAGCTACCGAAACGGCGAGCCAACTTCGATTCTTTCTTTGTAACTTTAATTAATAATATTTACTTACGGTTATTATGTCTAATAAATACTGTACACTTTCAGGAACCAATCACTTTCCAACTAAGATATTCAATCTTAAAAGAACAAACACACTTTTCTTTTGAAATCGGGTTCTTGATTTATGTCTTTCGGTGTGTGTATATATATATATATATATATAATCTTAAAGAGCTTATGTTTGAGTTAGTCCTAACGAAGATCGAACTCTGTTCGCCATTTCTGCATGCTAGTAGTATATTGGTAATTAATTACTAGTCACTTCGTTAGACGAGCACTTTGAGGTTTAATACTGAGCTACTGACATAATTAATAAACACGTGTTGTTGTGTGTTTAAGTACGTTCATCCACGCATACAATCATACCCAATGGTTATCCATGGATATTGTTACATTGTTTGCTTGTTATTTCACTTCCTTCTAATATTTTAACTATAACCGTTATGCTAGGATCTGATAATAACTGTACGATAAAGACCCTACCGGTAAATGTGTTTTTTACAAGGTAGAGGGCACTGTGACAGATTTTCACACTAAACACTAACAAACGTTTTCCTTAATTACTATGGTTACATGTTTCTAAGTGTAACGTTTTGAATGTTTTGGAAAGGCAGCTGCCTTATAAACTTGATGTTAAAGATCTTATAGGAAAGAAAACAGAAAATTGATATCCTTCAGATCTGTCAACAGTAAAGTGATTTCTATTATTACTTTATTATGTAAAATGATATACATTACGTCGGCCATTTTACCAATAGAACATTTAGAAACTTCTCCCGCCTTTGTATTTGTGTGCTGCCTTTCTTACCATTTAATACGCTAACTAATTTGTTCACTATTATTTGTGTAAACGCCCTTCCTAAATGGGGGACAATTGGACAACATCGGGGCTGGTAAACAACATTTAAGCGTCTTCAAAATTTTACATGGTCAGCCTTTCTATGCAATTGTGAGTCCAGATTTTAGTGAATAGAAGACACGGTCTGTATTTTTTGTTGAATTATAAAAAGAGGACATTATAACAAATAGAAAAGCGAATTTCTTGGACGTCCTCTTGATAAATCAAATATTATTTGGATGTTTCAAAGGCTGAAGCTGAAAGATTGGGCAATGCACTGAATCTTTTTATCATCGAATATTTCGTTCAATTATCCAGCCTTTAGGAGCGTTGTCTGTACAAGTGTCAGTTACCTATTGATTTCCAGTGACTAAATACGTCTGTCAAACTGTAGTCAATGTTTATGGTAATTTTTGTGGACATTCAAAACCTGACGAAAACAATCCTGATTGAAAATTATAAAATTGTTTTCAAATTATGTTACCGAAGAACAACTTGACACAGATACTTTGAATCTACACCAATTCACGAGTGCGTGTGTATGGATGAGTAGTGAGTCGGTGTGCGCGTTTCAATGTCAGTGATAGGTGCAGGCTTTTACTAGCGGACTTATACTTCTGTTTACAGATCGATAGATATTAAAGCTCCTAAGTAAACCTACCTCTTTAAATTTCCATGTGATGTTGATCTGAATATTTAATGTTGTAGTCCTGGTTGGCCTACATTCTGTGGCACTACAAACTAACACACTAACATGTATGTATATGTTTATCCATTACTGCTAACCTTAATAGTTTGAGCGCGTTACTTTTTGACGAAAACGGAAACACAAATGTCAAGAATATACAGAGACAGATTCAAAAGATTAGGCTTAAAAAATATGTTCCAGGAGGTTTTTTTTTTTACGATTCATTTTTAAATAGTTTAATAATTACAGTCAAGAGTAGAATTTAGATGTACTTACAATGCGTTTTCTTTGTAAAAAAACCCTATTGAAACGGAAGTTTCAAGATGATGTGCTACACCTGCAGATGTGTGGTCTATTATACTGAAGAGTCCCCTCACAATGAGCTAAGTTACGTATGACGATTGCGCGGACTCTGTTTCCATGACAACAATAATATATCCGAGTCAATATCTCTAAGGGAACTGGTTGAAACTTGCTGGAAAGTACTAAAACATAGTATTTTAGATGTCTTTCTTGTTCGGAAAAATAATCCACAAATACCTTGTTATTACAGAATGAATGACAGACACATAATTTTATCAGACCTAAACACGAGCACAGTGATTGGATAACTATGAGTGATAACTTTGGAAGTTCACTCTTCTCTTTACGAGATTGAAACTAGAAACTGCAGTAGGAATGCTCCCTCTAAATATTATTATGCAAAGTAAAGGATTACATAAACAATATATTTTAAAACAATTACTTCACATATTTCCTCATTTATATTCTTTGCAGTGAAAATTCAAACCGAGAGGTAACTTGTCAGTTGTACTCGGAAAAATCTATCTATACGTATGGAAAGTGTTTGTACTCGGAAAAATCTATGTATACGTATGGAAAGTGTTTGTACTCGGAAAATCTATCTATACGTATGGAAAGTGTTTGTACTCGGAAATATCTATCTATACGTATGGAAAGTGTTTGTACTCGGAAAATCTATCTATACGTATGCAAATTGTTGGTACTCGGAAAAATCTATCTATACGTATGGAAAGTGGTTGTACTCGGAAATATCTACCTATACGTATGGAAAGAGGTTGTACTCGGAAAAATTAAGTTAAACAATATACATTATGTTAAATGTAACTGAAACGAGTTGACTATTGTTTTAAAACCTTGGTTTTTAACGTCTCAGAAAGCTTGACGAGAAGCAACAAAAAAAAAGCTAAATTATCTCCAATTTGTAATAATGTTATGACTTAACTTCAATCGCAAAAATAACAAACAATAACATTATATTCACATCTTCTCTTTGTACTAATGATACGTGTATTCAGTGAAGGCTAAATATGATCGACATTTGACGTTAACGTACATTCTGCTGACTGATTTTCCATTCTTCTTTTCCTAGTAGTAGCAAATTAGCTTCCATATAGTTTTAGTACGTATGTATAATCCTGTAAAAGCCCGCTTTCTATGACTTGTATAGAAAATCTCTACAGAGAGAGAGACATTTTGAATAATGACTGGAAAGCATTATATTTTATTAATAACGCATTATGAAAAACGTCACTTCAGTCAGAAAGCATTATATTTCAGTAATAGCGTGTTATGACTAACAAACACTTTAAACAGACAACATTATATTTCCATAATAACGCGTTATGACTACCAAACGCTTCAACTAGGAATAATCATATTTCCACAGCAATGCGTTATGACTACCAAACGCTTCAACTAGGAATCATCATATTTCCATAGTAATGCGTTATGACTACCAAACGCTTCAACTAGGAATCATCATATTTCCATAGTAATGCGTTATGACTACCAAACGCTTCAACTAGGAATCATCATATTTCCATAGTAATGCGTTATAACTACCAAACGCTTTAACTAGGAATTATCATATTTCCATAGTAATGCGTTATAACTACCAAACGCTTCAACTAGGAATCATCATATTTCCATAGTAATGCGTTATGACTACCAAACGCTTCAACTAGGAATCATCATATTTCCATAATTACCTATTGGGAGAGACCACAAGAAACTATTATAGTTTACACACTTGTATTATACTCTCAGACAATCTGTAGTAACGAATAATGTCCTTGAATCGCTGATCATTAATTGTCAGATAATCAGTTTGTTTGTTTTCTGTATTTGCGCGAGGTTATTCAAGGGCTGTTTGTACTAACGTCCCAAATTTTGAACTGACAGACTAGAGGGAAGGCAGTTAGTAAACAGCGTCCACCAACAATTGATGAGCTACTATAATAGATTTGTTTGTTTGTAATTAAGCACAAAGCTACACAATGTGCTATCCGTGCTCTGCCCAACACGGGTGACGAAACCAGGATGCTAGCGTTGTAAGTCCGCAGACATACCGCTGTGCCACTGGGGGGCACTATAATAGAATAGAGGGATTTGACCGCCATTTTTATAAAACATTTGTGGCACCAAAATGCGGAGCGCCCTTTTGCAGAAACGGGATGCGATTTAAGAACCCTCGAATTCACAGTACGGCACTCTAACCACTGAGTCACGACCGACCTTCTTTAAGCAGGTTTCGAGGAAAAAAATGTAAAGAAGAAAGTATCTATGTATGTGTAGAGAAATTCAGTGACTTCGTTCATCGATTTTGCTTGTTATCACAACCATTTCTCTCTTACGTGAAACGCACGTCATATCTTACCCACACTTTGTTCCCCGCTGGTTAAATATATCCAACGAAACGTAGTCTCCTGGAGCTAATAAAGTTACATAATTTGTTTG
>NW_013668774.1:118501-122540 GCF_000517525.1 Limulus polyphemus
CATTGTAACGCCCCCACGGCTGAAAGGGCGAGCATGTTTGGTGGGACGGGGATACGAACCCAAGTTACATAAGTATGCATATAATTTTATTTTAGATATATATGTGATTTCGTAGGTCTTTATAGAATATTCTAGATCCCTAAAGTAACATAATACAGTTTCTGTCGAATGTTGGAGTTCTTAATGGGGAAAAAGAAAAGAAATACATCGGAAAATGTCAAACGACATTTTAAAGATTATTTGTTTCTGATTGCAAAATTAAAAAAGTTGTTGTTGTTATTAAACACAAAGCTACTCAAAGGGTTATCTGTATTCTGCCCACCACGGGTATCGAAACCCGATTTCTAGCAGTATGCGTCCGCAGATATACCACTGTTCCACTGGGGGCTATTATAAACAACCTTACCTGAATGAATTAATAAATTCAAATGTTTTTCTTTTTTTTTTCTATATTTTAACAGGGAAATCAAAGAAGAATATACGTTAATTACTATTGTTAAAAATTCCAAACCTTCCTGTACCTTAGGCCAAATAATGGTGTTAAACATCTTCCACGTTAATTACTATTAATAAAAATTCCAAAACTGCCTGTACCTTAGGCCAAATAATGGTGTTAAACATCTTCCACGTTAATTACTACTGATAAAAATTACAAAACCTCCTGTACCTTAGGCCAAATAATGGTGTTAAACATCTTCCACGTTAATTACTATTGATAAAAATTCCAAAACTGCCTATACCTTAGGCGAAATAATGGTGTTAAACATCTTCCACGCTAATTACTATTGATAAAAATTACAAAACTGCCTGTACCTTAGGCCAAATAATGGTGTTAAACATCTTACTGAAGAAGAATGAATAAAACGAAGTTAAATAGACGTTATATGAAAAAAAGCTGAAATCGTGATAAAAACTATTTATATTTTAATAAAACAGGCTTACGTAGGCGAGCCTCCTATATAACCTTTATGACACTTTTTTCTCGAGTCACAGAAATGCTTTACAATATAGTCAACAAGTATATACGATAGAGTTAACATGTAGCTACCATACAATAAGATACAGTTAACAAGTAGTTACAATGCTTTATAACAGAATTAACAAAACCGGTAACATGTAGCTACTACGCTTTACAGTATAGTTAAGATGCGGCTACTACGCTTTACAAAACAGTTAACAGATTTCTGTCCTCACTTATTAATAGAATTAGTATAATGGAAATAGGTCAGACGTATTCTAGTGGTTAGCATGTCCAGATTGTGAGTCCGAGAATTCATGGTTTATGATCTGTTGTTACAAAAGAGAGACGTGTTTCGCACCTTGAGCTTTAAGTTAATTATAATAAGACGATAAAATTCAAATATTCGATTAGAGTAGCTTAGAAGTTGACGGTGGGTGCTTTTTATTAGCTCCAGCATAAGTATATTGTATAGTCACCAATGTATTTCTACAAGTGTTTCTCTAATAGGCAGTTGCCGTCCATTTTACAATGTATTCATCACGTTTCATTGTTACAAATGAAAAACTCAAAACTATCCAAAATTATTTTATAATTATCACAGGTGGCAAGTTTTGAAGAATTTGAAAAACTCGTTTTATTGCTACAAAACGAACGCCTAAAACGATTTTAGAATTATTACAGATAGCAAGTTTTGGCGAGAAAAAGTAAAACTCAGGATACAGACATTAAATATTAGATTTATTATTATAAGATATATCGACGTACTTGCTACTGAAGCTACAAACTTAGATTGATAACAGTTATATACTAGCCTGCCACTTTATTTGGAACAGTGCATTCTTTTATATTTTGGCCTGACCTGAGATGCAGATGCAAATGAGGTTAATCACGTGATGTGCCACGCGACCCCCTGAGCATGATAAATTACTGGGACAAGCATGTTTGCAGTCAGTCTAACGAATATGGAGAAAGCTAAAGATAACAAGACGTTCAACAGAGGCATGCATCATTGTGGGTGTACGTCTAGCATGTGCCACAGTAGCCAAGACAGTGGGTAGGCTGCTCCAAGACATCAGTCATTGGAGTTTATCAGCAATGGAAAAAGTTTAATAAACTTTCTACTGCTATATAATATTGTGGTCGCAAACACGTAATTACCAAAAGAGAAGAAAGGCGGTTAGGTAGGATTTTAAAGTCCGCCCTTCACCAAATAATACATCAACTGACAGAAATTTAGTACAGGGCAATTCACAGTCATCTTCAGCTGAGAACATTGCAATAAATGGATTATGGCCGTATGAGACCATTGCATAAAACACTGGACTCAGTTACCAACAAGGATAAACGCCTTGAATAATGAAAAGAGTGTAGACATTTGACTAATAAGAACTGGGGAAGAGGGATGTGTTCTAATGAAACATGCTTTACCCAATTTTTTGCTCAGATGAGAGGAGACAGACTTAGAAAAAAAAAGCCGCAATAACAACTCGTGCCTCTTGTGTGGTCCCAAATGTCCAGGTCTCTGGTGGAAGATTCATTGTTTGGGGCGTTTTTTCATTGGCCCTTGGTACCTTTGGATAGCTGGTTGAATTTGACCAAAAATGATGCAATTCATCCAGCTATGTTTCATGTTTACCCTGATGGGAGCAGCTACTTCCAAGACGACAGTGTATCCATCTACCTTGCCCACGTTGTGCGTGCATTATTTGAGGAATGTGAAGGAGACTTGAGGCCTCGCCCATGGCCACCGCAGTCTGCGGATCTTTAGTTGAGCATCTGTAGGATGACCTTGAAATACTAATTCGTCATCACGATCCCCTGCCTAGCCTATCTCGTTCCATGAATTGCGTACAATATTAATGACTGAATGGGGAAAACCTCTCAGGACACCATTTAACATCTCACTGATTACATGCCACGTATGTCTGGCACGGCCGGGTGATCAAGGCGCTAGCGCTAAACTCGCAATCTGTGGGTCGCGGGTTCGAATCCCATTATTGAACATGCTTGTCCTTTCAGCCGTGGAGGCGTTATAATGTGACGACTAATCCCGCTTTTCATCTGTAAAAGAGTAGCCCAAGAGTAGGCAGTGGGTGTCACTGATTAGCTTCCTTCCCTCTAGTCTATCACGGTTAAATTAAGGAACGCCTAGTGCAGATCGCCTTCAAATAAAACATGCATGCCATTTCGTATCATGGCTGTATTTTGGGCAAAATGTGGTTCAGTCCGTCATTAAGTATAGTTCTTATTAAAGTGACCAGTGTGACGTTCGGTTCGTTCACTTGCTCACCATATATTATGCAGTACAAGTACAATATACCATAATTGGGGCTTTATCAAAGAATTAGTTAATTTCTTCCTCTCAGTGTGAGTATGTGTGTGCGTGTTCATTTTTTATCTAAGTGGTTCATTACTTGTTTACGCTATAGCGCCACCTTGATCTTTGTGTGCTCATCAGGTCTTTTTATGCTCCCTCTGTTAGTCAGCCTTAGAGATAATTTTCTTACTTGCTCAACTTTAGATAGTCTTGCTAGTTAATTTGAAGAAAAGGAGCTTGACAACAGGCGATGCATCGTATTTCCGCCTTCAGTCATTGTATAATTTTAGCAACCATCAAGGAGATTGGTCATTACCTAGCTGTAAAGTCTCATGCTCTTCTTTACAAATCAAAACTAATTTTACTCTTAAGAACGAGAAGAGAAAACTAGTTGGCATAATAATACAAAGCCGCCATTTTGTTCTGTTATAATCAAGTGGGATTTTCAAAGCCACTTTTGAAAGCTTTCCTGTAGGAAAGGCGTAAAATATATTTTCCACTTTTGAAAGCTTTCCTGTAGAAAAGGCGTAAAATATATTTTCCACTTTTGAAAGCTTTCCTGTAGAAAAGGCGTAAAATATATTTTCCACTTTTGAAAGCTTTCCTGTAGAAAAGGCGTAAAATATATTTTCCACTTTTGAAAGCTTTCCTGTAGAAAAGGCGTAAAATATATTTTCCACTTTTGAAAGCTTTCCTGTAGAAAAGGCGTAAAATATATTTTCCACTTTTGAAAGCTTTCCTGTAGAAAAGGCGTAAAATAT
>NW_013668774.1:123096-141070 GCF_000517525.1 Limulus polyphemus
CACTTTTTGAAAGCTTTCCTGTAGAAAAGGCGTAAAATATATTTTACACTTTTGAAAGCTTTCCTGTAGAAAAGGCGTAAAATATATTTTACACTTTTGAAAGCTTTCCTGTAGAAAAGGCGTAAAATATATTTTCCACTTTTGAAAGCTTTCCTGTAGAAAAGGCGTAAAATATACTTTGTTAATAATTTAGTTGAAATTAACAGTGTAAGTTTGTTTGTTTGTAATTAAGCAGAATTTACACAATGGGCTATCTGTGCTCTGCCCACAACGGGTATCGAAACCCGGATTCTAGCGTTGTAAGTCCGCAGACATACCGCTGTGCCACTGGGGGGGGGGGCGAAATAGCGTTAGAGTAATGATCATATAACATTAAAGTCGTATTATTAAAGACCAAGAAATCCTTTCAAATAATTTGAACTCAATACTGTGTTTAAACACACTCAGAAAATATAGGTACTGAATTTACTAAATGTAGTCCTGATATAGAACGACAAATTAATATTAATTATTAACGCGTTTCTAGCTTCGTTGAGAATTTGTCTAATAAACTCGACATCTGTCTTCTTTCAATATGTTTATTTATCTTTTCAGTTAATCTGGTCGAAAAGCTTTCTGTGGGAAGATTATTCATTTGCCGATTTGCTTCTTTCTTACAGCTAGTGATGAAATAAGAGTGGGTGTCAAAGCAACGATAAAATATCCCAGAACTATTCACGATAAGTGTCTTTTTGTTCAGTTCTGACTTTTCTTTCATTTCCCTTTGCTTTAGATAAGAGCATTTAAACTAGCATTTCATAGAGCCTCGTTTCTGTGCCGGTGCTTAGATGTTTTCATTTTAAGTCTTATATCAGAGTTAATTTCCGCTTCCTTCTTTTCTGACGCACTTAACTATTTTACTGTAACCTATTTGTCACTGTTTATTTTTACTGATGTAAGTTTTATTTACTGAAGAAAATGTTATTTCTGTATTTAGATAATAAGGCAGTTGTTAATTCAGGTCTTTCTTTCAATTTTCACTGTTTTTAGTTCCTATTTTTTCGGCCCACAGTGTCACAGCGTTATGTCTGCGGAATTATAACGCTAGAAACCGGGTTTCGATACCCGTAGTCGACAGAGCACAGCTAGCCTATTGTGTAGCTTTGTGCTTAACTTCAAACAAACAATCATATTTTTTCGTGATTTACTTGTTCCTACTAGCTCTGATACATTGACATGAAAAGCTTAAAACTAATGTAAAAAAAAAAAACAACCTACAAGTAATGGATGATAAATTAATTTAACAAAAACTAGAAGTCTTTCAAATCCTTCATGATATTTTACCAGAGAGCGTTCAATAAACCACTAGATGAAGTTGGTTCAATATAGTTATTGTATGTTATGTAATCTTTATGTGGAACTGTTCACCTACCAAGAAAGTTTGTTTGTTTTGGATTTCGCGGAAAGAGACACGAGGGCTATCTGCGCTAGCAGTCCATAATTTAGCAGTGATAGACTAGAGGGAATGCAGCTAGTCACAACCACCATCCGCCAACTCTTGGGCTACTCCTTTACCAAAGAATAATGGGATTGACCGCAACATTATAACGCCCCCACGAGTGCAACGGCGCTCATGTTTGGTGGGACGGGGGATTCGAACCCGCGATTGCGAGTCAAGCGACCTGACTATCTGGCCATGCCGGGCCTACCACGAAAGAACAAGGGAATTAGAGCTAAACGCTCATTCGAATCCTACGTTACTGAGATGTCATTATTTTTTCATTTTTGTGTAAAGCTACATGAGAACTCTCTGCGGAGCGTGTTTTTGCGGTAATGTGAAGCAAACCATGAACTCTCAGATCCACAGTCCAGGCATGTTAACAACTAGGACACGCCCAGACCATATTTCTGAGAGAAAAAAATGTAAAAATGTTGATATTTTAGCAACAACAAAAAGAAACTTAAGCCTAACATTAGGTTTTGAAAAGTGTTTGTTAGTTTATTATCAATTTTGCGCACGGTGTAGTTTTCTACAAGAGCTATCTGCGCTAGATGCCCCTAATTTAGCAGTGTAACACTAGAGGGAAGGCAGCTCATCATCACCACCCACCGCCAACTCTTGGGCTACTATTTTACCAACGAATAGTGGGATTGACCGTCACTATATAACGCCCCCACGGCTGGAAGGGCGAGCATGTTTGGTGTGATGGTGACTGCGAGTCGAGCGCCCTAACCACCTGGCACAGCGAGATGAATAACCACGAGAATAGGGCAGTAATAGTTAAGCCAAACTTTAAATAACAGATTATGGATAATTTAATCTATTTTGGCTATCATATTTGTTTAGTTCTTTTTAAACGTGGTGCATTATTAAAAACTGTTGATAATTTAGTCAAATATTACGGAGACCAATTTAGTTTAATAAAATCTACTAAAACAAGAAATAAACATTTTTTCTTTTACAAATTTCTATTGTGGTTTGTTCGTAATTTGACGAGAACCATTTATTTAATGTCCATCACTATTTTGCTGGAGTAGTCGTCTTTAACAATCAGTCGACAGTGCCTTGAAACATTACTGCCGCCTATTGGAAAATGATAGAAAAACTGAACTAATATATGTGTATATTTTGTTGTGACGTTTGCCAAACAATTATATTATTTTTTATATACAGGGTGGGGCAACATTGACTATACTGGTTTAATTCCTAATTATTGTTGTGCAACAATCAATTTGTTTCAGTTGGTTTTGTAATATTTTTTTTAGTTTCAACCGTATACCACCAGTGGACTTATAACGCTAAAAATAGACTTCGATATTTATGATGGGCATATCATAGACAGCCCATTCTGTAGTTTTGGGCTTAATAACAAACAAGGAAAGAAATCGATTCCAGAGAAGTATAGTTCGTTTATTTTCTTCTTTATTTCCTAGTAATGTAAATATTTATTGACCAGTTTTGCCAACGCATAGACAAAACGGGCCGAAAAGTAAGTACCTATTGAGTCTGTAATCTACTTGATGTATTGCATAATGATAATTAGCGTTTCTGTCAAATATAATGCGGTTTGATTAATTATTAAATTTATTAACAATTTATAAAACTAAAAATTTGAAGATGTTTTCGTCAAAAACAAAAAACGCAGTTTGTTTATTAAATTAATCATAAAGTTTATTCAACAACATATATATATATATTTACAGATTTATTTGTCAAAATAAAATTTCGTGTTGAAACAAATTTAGATTTTACAGTGTTTTAGCCCCCCTCCAGTGGCGCAGCGGTATGTCTGCGGCCTTACAACGCTAGAATCCGAGTTTCGATACCCGTGGTGGGCAGAGCACAGATAGCCCATTGTGTAGCTTTGTGCTTAACTTCAAACAATACGGTGTTGTTGTTTTTCGAAAACAAAAATAATGTATCATCCAGTAACTGGATAGTTAACGATTTCGTATTCTGTAATATAAGTATAAATAAGAAACGTCGCTTAGACTAACGTAGAAAGTTTTTTACGGAGTCTAAATCTTTAATGGGAATGTTAGGGTTTTTTTTCTCTATTCTTTATATCCTCACAATTTAGTTGGCGGTGGGTGGTGATGACTAGCTGCCTTCCCTCTAGTCTTACACTGCAAAATTAGGGACGGCTAGCGCAGATAGCCCTCGTGTAGCTTTGCGCGAAATCCATAACAAACAATCCTCACAATTTAAACACATAATGACCCATTTTGACAACGTAGAGACAAAACGACCGCAAAGTAAAATATTTAATGAGTCTGCAATTTATTGAATATATTTGATAATGTTTGTTTTGAAATTAAACACAAAGCTACACAATGGGCTATCTGTGCTCTGCCCACCACGGGTATCGAAACCCGGTTTTTAGCGTTGTAAGTCCGCAGACATACCGCTGTGCCATTGGGGGGGCCGTTTTGATAATGAACCTCGTTATTATTAATATATATATATATAATCTATTTTTAAGGCTTGAAAAGGATTTTCATAATCTCCAAATCTCTAGCTTAACTAACAGCACGATTGACGTCACAGAAGTAGAAACCGAATGTACCAATCACAAATTTAATAGAATTGCGTTAATAGGTCTCCACGAAACGTTTTCGACATTAGACTAACCGTTGTTTTCCTTTTATGCGAATATTACAAGATGCGAAATTGTTAAATATTCAGTCAGTGAGTAAAACATTATGTTTTGTATTAATAAAAAGATCTGTAAAACCTAAATTTGTTTCACCATGAAATTTCATTTTGACAAAAATATCTCTAAGTATTTAGTTTGTTGTATAAGATTGATGAACAATTAAACAAACTACATTTCATTGTTTTGAAAACAGGTTCTGTTTCTTTATAGTTAAGCACAATGCTACACAATTGGCTATCTTTGCTGTGTCACCACGGGTATTGAAACCCGGTTTATATAAAGTTCTAAGTACTCAGACTTGTCGTTGTGCCACTGGTAGGCTTTCCGGAAACATCTGTAAAGCTTTAATTTGTTTTGTTTTTCAATTGACAACTAATTGAATAATCAATCGAACTGCATTTACTTTCGATAAAACTACCTGTAAAAAACTGAGTTTGTTTAATACAAATGATGATTAATTTAATAACTAAGTAGGATAAGTTTAATCGCGAATACATTTGTGATGTTAAGTGTCTGAAAAAACGTTTGTTTGGTTTTAGTCTTATCAATAATTTAAACCTTCATATTACTGATTTGTTTGTATACCATACTTTATCGAGGGGGTCCATACGTTGTATCAAATTCAGTAATTTGATCATTTTTTGGAGACTATTACATCGCTCGATGTAGAGAACTAATAATTAAAGGTTGGATTAAATTACTCGTTTTTATGTATGTAATGGGATTAATATAAATTTTGATGGTATTTTTGTGTACATTTGTTGAGACTCTCATATGTTATTAGAAATAATAGATCCATATACAACGGGGTACATCGATAATTCATTCTGGACTTAAATAATGGAAATATTTAAGTATAGTAATTAAATAGTCCCTCTTAAAATACACTCAATGTTTCCATTGTAGAGTTATCGCTCCAGCTCTTTTTAATTAGAGATTAAAACAGTTTAATTAGTTTAATTAATGCCTTAAGGAACTTGAAAATGACATTTACATTGGTGTAGAATAAAATTCTTGAATGGTTGTTATAAAGACTTCTGGTTCATTATATTACAGGCAGACGCTATTAAATACAAATCATTAATTTTGCCAACTCATGCTAATGATATTTTTATATATAGCCGTAAAACGAGAAGGAACTTTATCTGAAAGCTCTGTTTCAAGAATATTTAACATAATCTTATATTTCCTACACTAAATAGAAAGTATATATATATATATATATATACACACACACATTATTCCATTCTCAATTAGCTTGGCATGACCAAGTGGTTAGGGCGCTTGACTCTCATTATAAGGGTTCGAATCCTTATCATGGCCAATATGCTCGCCGTTTCAACCGTGGGGTGTAGGTAAAAGAGTAGCTCAAGAGTTGGCGGTGAGTGGTCTTTCACTGGTAAATTAGGGACTGTTATCGCAGATATCCATAGTGTAGCTTTGCGCGAAATTCAATACAAACAATCCGCTTCCATTGGCTCAGTTTTTGTCCTACAAATAACTATTTTAATTTAGATAAATTATTTGAAAAATTTCAGCTACGGTTTCTTTAAATGAATAAAAGTATGGTTCCCAAAACTTAAGTCTCACATTAAATGAACCTAGGGCTAAATGATTAGCTTTTGTTTCTCAGACAGAATAAGTATAAATGATAAAGTAAACATTTTTGAGCATTAAGAGTCTTGGGAGGCTCAGCGGCAAGCTACAGGGCTTATAATGCTAAAAAAGGTTGCTCTATCCCTGCGAAGAACACATTGTGTAGCATTTCGCTAAACCCCAGTACGGTGCGTTTTTATTACTACTGTATGAAAACTTGTTCACCTTTGATATTTCGCACAATCTCACATAATAACAAAACAATTATAAATTGTAGAGTCTTACAAGTTTATTTCTACCTTTTAATCGCATTATTTATGGATTTATAAATTGTACCTTGCTATATTTTGATACTTTGAAATCGATAGTTTTCCTATAGTAAAAAGAACATTTTCTGACAAGAACAAAGTTATATGTATAGTGTTTTCAGTCGTCTTTACTCACTACAAGGAGTCTATATTTATATGAGATTTGAAGAATATGTAGCATTGACCTACATGTTTCTTCTTCTGAATTATTCAGCAGACATGTTTAAAATACTAAAAATAATTCATCCCTCGTCAGTAACCCTGGATAAGGGCAAATCCAAATTTTGTTGTTGTTTTGTTTTGTGTGATATTGGTGTTTACCAGGCCTATCGGCTTATTTCCATCATAGACTTTAATCTAATTGAGGTTTATGCAGCGGGAGTGTCCCCCAGTGGCACAGCGGAATGTCTGCGGCCTTACAACGCTAGAATCCGGGTTTCGATACCCCTGGTGGTCAGAGCACAGATAGCCCATTGTGTAGCTTTGTGCTTAATTACAAACAAAGCTGCGTGAGTTTAAAAGAAAACAAGAGGGAACCCTCAGTAGCCGCGGCTGTAATTAGATCTCAAATCGGTCAAGAGATAGAGCTATGAACTAAAAGTTTGTATTTGAAAAACAAACAAACTTGTAGCCATTCTATGAGCCACTATGTCACTGTTAAGTGAAAAAAAAAGTTTAAAAATTTAGGTCATTAAGAGGTGTTTTAAAGAAAGAATAAAAATTACAATGAGTTAATCAAAGAAATCCTCTTTAAAAACTAAAGTACTACAGAGACATCAGAAAATCGATGATGTGGTGATACGTTTTCCACTTTCAAACTAGATTTCAGAGAGAAAAGAGAATAACATAAGTTGCTAATGACTGCGATAAGATTTGATGAGGAGCGGAATAACGGGGACATTGAAGAAGAAGAACGTGACAAATAGTTTCAGGTCCTGCTTTACAATACAGACAAGAGGGAGAGTCACTAATACTCATTTGATACAAAGTAATGTTTAAACAGCACGTGTCAAGGCAAAAACGGATGAATCTATCATCAAGACGTCGACTATCGCGGACACAAAAATGGTAAAATTTCAAATGCGAAGCGCCTATTGGAGTAATAAGCCCATCTAGAATACCAGATGCAATGTAAGTGTTTAATAACACTATTACGAACTTCTTAGTAATTCTGGAATGGGAGATCGAAGACAAGCAGTCTTGGCAAGATTATCAAAACATACATTACCAGGATTTCCAACATCTCGTGGCAACAAAATAAAAGTTAGAACGCAGTTAAAATATTCTCGTTTCGTTTGTTTGTTTGTTGAGTGTTCGCGCAAAGGGCTATCTGTACTAACTGTCCAAATTTTGAAATGATAGACTAAAGGGGAAGGTAGCTAATCATCATCACTCCCCGCCAACTTTTGGGCTACTCTTTACCAACGAATGATGGGATTAAACCGTCATATTATAACGTCCTAGCAGCTGAGAAGTCGATCATGAACGGAGAAGGGGTTTCGATCCCTTGACCCACAGATTGCGAGTCGAGCGCCCTAAACACTAGGACACACCAGGCCTAGCATGCTCTAAATGAAGCGACAGACATTCCCAAACCAAAGCTGATTGAGGAAAAGAAAAGGGATAATATAGTTTAAAACCTGTTTTTAAGAGTCAGAAACATATAGGCCCGGCATGGCCAGGTGGTTAGGGCGCTCGACTCGCAATCTGAGGGTTCGCCCTTTTAGCCGTGGGGGCGTTATAAAGTGACGGTTAATCGCACTATTCGTTGGTAAAAGAGTAGCTCAAGAGTTGGCGGTGATGACCAGCTGCCTTCCCTCTATCTTACACTGCTAAATCAGGGACGGCTAGCGCAGATAGCCTTCGTGTAGCTTTGCACGAAATTCAAAACAAACAAACAGAAACATATATATAAATATTAAAATGACTATATCCTTCATTTGTAACCCACTGCAAGGTAAGAAGAATGGCAATAAGGTCAACTTAGAAATTTCCTGCATTATCAAGGATTTAGATATTCCTGAAGATCGTACATGTAATGTGACCAGAATGCGAATTAAATGAACCATCAATGTATATGAACCAAACAGCTGGGATACTAGATATTGTGGGGAAAAAAAGCAACCATCAGTCGGGGAATGAAGAGCAATACATTGAGATGGAACTGGAAGAAGGTTGCGACGCTAGTGGTAAAAATTAAGGTCTCTCCGATCTTGAAGATAGGTTGCGAGGGGGGCAAATCTATAAAAACAAAAGACTAACTCCAAACAAATTGAAAAGGAGACTCGGTTGATAAGATAATGGACTGGAGAAAGTGACGCCGGAAGTCAAGAGCAGATTTGGTTGATGAGATACTGGAGAAAGTCACGACGGAGGTCAAGAGGAGACTGTATTAAGGGCAGCATTTACGAGTACAGGGTACACATAGCACAGAAACTGATACTCAAAGCAGCTTGCTGAAGACTATAAAGTTTTTGTTACAGAATGGCCCAAACAAAGAATTGTTGACCAGATGAGAAAGAACCACAATAATCCAGAAAGTAGGCGAGTCGAGAATAAATCATGTGTTCAAAAATCTCACCAATGCAGGAAATCAAAGAGATTGTTGATATTTTGTACTTCTTTAGCTTTGGGATTTGTACAAGTTTATCATGTTTCCAAAGAGGAAGATAAATATCTGTTGTCCAATTATTATTAAACATCATAGCAAATTTCGAGAAAAGTCAGTAAGATGGAACAGAATAGTATAACCGACCGAATCCTTTCCAGGAGTAGTGTCCTTCTGATTAAAAGAAGAAGGTTAATGTTGGCTATATTCTCGATTTTATACTCGATAAAAGAAAGCGTCTTAAGTTATAGAGAAGCAAAACTTTCAAAAGGTAGAACATTTGTAACTTGTAATATGCTGTTTGGACAGTAATATGTCGTATAGTCTAATATGCTGTTTGGACAGTAATATGTCGTATAGTCTCAAGGTATCTTGGCAGAAGTGTCATATTTGATGATATTAACTATTAATTCACTACATTATCTTTCAGTACTACTATTAAAGGAAACTTTCCTGAAGTTCAGTGCATTACATCATGGTACTACTATTACTATTAAAGGAAACCTTCCTGAAGTTCACTGCATTACATCATGCTACTACTATTACTATTAAAGGAAACCTTCCTGAAGTTCACTGCATTACATCATGGTACTACTATTACAGGAAACTTTCCTGAAATTCACTGTATTACCTTACGGTACTACTATTACTATTACAGGAAACTTTCCTGAAATTCACTGCATTACCTTACGATACTACTATTACTATTACTATTACAGGAAACTTTCCTGAAGTTCACTGCATTACATCATGGTACTACTATTACTATTACAGGAAACTTTCCTGAAATTCACTGCATTACCTTACGGTATTACTACTACTATTACAGAAAACCTTTCTGAAGTTCACTGCATTACATCATGGTACTACTATTACAGGAAACTTTCCTGAAATTCACTACATTAAATTACGGTACTACTACTACTACTATTACAGGAAATGTTTCTGAAATTATTCAGTTTTGGCGAGCTAGAAATATCGTCCCAAAGAAGTGCTAAAGGACCCAGAAGATATAAAAACAGGGTCCACACCTTTTAATTAATTCCTCTCAACAAATACCAGAATAATGTCATTTGAAAGTCTTAAGAGTCAACAGAAGAGAAATGGACCATTTTTATCTTTATATAAACAGCTGTATTATACTTGGCCTTTTTAAGTTTTTGAGATCGTTTTTAAATATCAAAATATTTTCACATGAGATTTTGACCTTTGAATCTTTATGTTGAAGATCTCGTTAAATTTTACTATATCAGCATTTTATAACAAAATGTTAAATTTAATGAATGAACACTACTTTAATTAAATAGCTTTTGTTTTGATGTTTAATTATTTTTCAGTATATTTAAGACCTACTTAAAATGAATTTCTTGAACCGGTATGGCAGAATATTACACATTACATTATTATGCGACTTTCATAATGACAGACTGTTTGTTCTCATATTTAGAAGTTTAATATTTCTGGAAAATGTGAGTGTTATATATATATATATAATACTAAAGAAACCATTGTAAGTGTGAAATATTCATATGAGTTTCATTGTTGTTCTCGTGTTTTAATATATTTTTGTCCACCTATATATTATAGATTTAAACTGACATGCTGAATAAAATCATTTTTTAAAATTAAGATTAAAATACAATCTGTGATACGAAACTAAGCATATATACATATTAATTAGGTTTTGCATGACTTGTATAAAATTAAAAAAAAACGACTCATCTCAAAGTTAGCTTTATGTTGTTACGCAGGATTTGAGCAGACTTTGGAATTTACATATAATAAACAATTTTAACAATTAAAAAAATCATTGTAATTAGTATTCAAAATTTCTGCAAGTTACAACAATTACTACACCACAAAAATGTATTCAGATCAAAACAGTTCGGAGGGAAAATCTATTTTTTTTTCTTGTTCGTTTTCTCAGGAATTTTAATAATGTTTATATTATATGTTGTAGCTTAAATTTAATACGCTTATTCAGGACATTGCAATATTTTGTTATCAATATTCTGGTTATTTAAGTGAATACGTCAATACAAACGAAGGTCTTGGTTTATTTGCAAAGGCTGAGTTTCACAGGGGCGTGCATATTAATGTTTATCAATCGAGCGATCTTTTTTTTTGCCTGTTTCTGAACATTTTTCCCCTATAATAATAGTATATAGATTTTGAACTTACACGTAACAATTATTTTATATATTATGTTTGTCATTAAGCACAAAGCGACAGAATGGGTTATCTGTGCTGTGCCCACAGCGAATATATAAATCCGATTTTTAGCCTTCAGACTTACCGCTGAGTCACTGCACAGTTCAATCTATCGTAAACAGCTTTTGAGGTTTTCTCCAGTTTAGATATTTTTAACAGTCTTAATTTTTCAACATTAAGCAACACTCTCACAAAGCACTTCTAACAGGTTTTAGACGTAACGAATCTTGTATTTTCTTGGCTTCCAAACAACTTCCAATCTGGGGATCGTGGATTCGAATCCTGTCACCGAATATACTCGCCCTTTCAGCCATAGAGGCATTATAACGTCACGGTAAATCTCACTATTCGTCAGTAAAAGAGTAGCCTAAGAGTTGGCGGTGGATGTTTGACTAGCTGATTCTCCTATAGTCTATCATTTCAAAATTAGGGATAGCTTTGCGCGAACAAAATCTTCGAAAACAGTTGGTGATAATATTGACTTTTCAAAACTGCGAATAAGAAGCATCTTGTCATTTTTAAAAACTTTTCTCAGCTACACGCCAAACTATGAATTAAAGAAAAATACCTCCCGACAACTGTATAAATCTAAAAAAAAACAGAAGTTGCTATTTCACCAGATAAACCAGTAAGAAAAATAAACTTAAACGTGGCCTAGTGGTTAGCTTGTCAGATTGTTGATCTAAGGGTCCGTGTTTCGCGTTCCAATAACAATAACGGTAAAATCCCACTGTTCTATTGGAGTAGCCGAAGAATTGGCGATGGATACTTGTCGAATAAATCCCTTTCTTTTAGTGTATCAGTTCAGAAATATGGACGGATAACGGAATCGTAATTTCATTAAATTAACAGAACAAAACATCCTGCGTTTATTGTACATTGAAATCCCTCTAGTATTCCTGGCACTGTTTTTATTTAAGATTATATTTCGAGATTTTACTGCTTTATATATATATATTATATAGGATTGTAAAAAGTTGATAACTTTTTGTAGTCTCCTCTAGTGATATATCGCAATGCTGTTTGGGAAGTTATAACACTAGCGTTCTGGGTTTGATCCCCACAGTGGACTCACGATAAATAATTAATTGTACAAAATTACGCTACCCTCCCTACCACCACCACACACAAAATAACACTAGTAATGCTATCGCTAGATGGTGCAACAATAATGCTGAGGGGTTATAATACTAAAATTCTGAGTTCAATCCCTTTATTGGACTCACCACAGATATTCCCTTGTGCAGGTTTGCGCTAGAAACGCACACAAAACAGTACCAGGATGCTTTCAAATCAGCCTCTGAAATTTACTGCGCAATTAAGAAGCATTTTTCCCCAAATGTACTGAAACATAACACAAAGATATAATATCTTAGAATGTAGTTGACTGTGGCAAAAAAACATCAATTAAACTATAACAAAAGTCCTTAACTTAACGTTTTGAAGTCTCCTTAAAACTAGTTTTCATATCATCATTACCATTTACGCCTTTACAATTTTTATACAACTTTACGAACGGACAAAATATGCTGCTTTCTAGTGTGATATTTACTCTGATAGAAAAAAAATGCGCAAAGTCAACATAACGAGTTCAGCGTAACATATAAGACAAGATTGTATGTACATATGAGGGCCCGGCATGGCCAGATGGTTACGGCGCTCGACATCCCCGTCACATCACACATGCTCGCCCTTTCAGCCGTGGGGGGCGTTATAATGTGACAGTCAATCTCACTATTCATTGGTAAAAGAGTAGCCCAAGAGTTGACGGTGGGTGGTGATGACTAGCTGTCTTCCATCTAGTCTTACACTGCTAAATTAGGACCGGCTAGCGCAAATAGCCCTCGTGTAGCTTTGCGCGAAATTCATAACAAACCAAACGTACATATGAATGAACCAGCAACTTTTTACGCCGTAATCTATATAAATAATACGCCTGCGTTTGTCTTTCCGGAAATTTCCCCGCAAATTTCTCGATCAAATGCTACAAATCTCATATCGGTAGAAAGGCCTTTGTCCGTGGAGACCGGACGGCAGATTGATTTTTCAATTCAATCACCTTACCTGATTTTTGATTAGTCAGACTTTTAAATGCAAAGAGTATGGTACACGATGGCACGATGTCGTTGTCTGCACGTGATGATTGGCTTCGATTTCAACCTTAGTTTTTTTTTTATTTACAAAGTATTTCACACAAACAACACTTAACCCGCGTGTAACTTCCTAAAAAATGAATATTACACAAAATACAATTTCTACGGGCTTTATCGACTTATTTAGGTCTAAAATACGCATGCGCAGTTCGTTCAAAACAATATGCTTATCACTTCGTCAACGTGCATTCAGACGTTTCTGCATATTCAGCTAAGTTTGTCTTCATTACAACTTTACATTTACATTACGTTACAATAATTTAGCTTCGGTTCGTTTCATAGACTGCTATAAACACCTTTTAGCTACTTTTTTTTCTTTACTACGAGTTTTATTCTTCGTTTTTTGTTTCAATTCGTAAAACCGTATCATACACAATGAACGCTCATAACTGTTTCATACTCTGTACACTATTATAAATACCATTACTATACTTTATTGTTTACTTTACGTGTAGTTTTCTTAAATAAAGTTACGTCAACGTGAGTTTGTTTGTGTGATCACGTAAAAGTATTTCAAATAGACCAGGAATTATCAATTTAACACATGATGCCTGAAAGAAAGCGTAGCTTAAATAACGTGCGTGAAAACGATAGAATACGGAAAATTTAAGCGAAGGGCGGAAAAACTACCGTAAATATTTTGCGTGTCACGGCTAGCTGTAATATTAATATTTCAAAATACAAACCATGTTACCTTTAATAAGGTCATTAATATTTTAAATTATAAATCATGTAACCTTTAAGGGGGTTATTAATATTTTAAAGTATAAACCATGTAACCTTTAAGAAAGTTATTAATATTTTCAAGTACAAACCATGTAACATTTAAGAAAGTGTGTTTGATTTGATGCAGATATCCAATGATTTCAGGAAAGGTCTGAAAATTGAAACAGTGCCGCTTTAGAGCATATGAAAATTTACAGAACCATCTTGGACAACCTGTAAAGAAATGTTATATATATTTTTCATTCCGAGCTTTTCTAATTATTTCAATTAATGTGCTCAATACTCTTTTTGTTGTTGTTGTTTTCCTATTTATAGTTGCATCGATTACAGATCTACTTGGATTAATTTATCTCCCTTCCTTAGCTCTAAGATACACTTTTATCTGTTGTTACAGTTTCTGCCTACGTTCATTAATATACACTTTTATCTATTGTTACAGTTTCTGCCTACGTTCATTAATACAAACTTTTATCTGTTGTTACAGTTTCTGCCTACGTTCATTAATACAAACTTTTATCTGTTGTTACAATTTATGCCTACGTTCATTAATACAAACTTTTATCTGTTGTTACAGAGACTACCTACGTTCATTAATACAAACTTTTATCTGTTGTTACAATTTATACCTACGTTCATTAATACAAACTTTTATCTGTTGTTACAGAGACTACCTACGTTCATTAATACAAACTTTTATCTGTTTTTACAATTTATGCCTACGTTCATTAATACAAACTTTTATCTGTTGTTACAGAGTCTACCTACGTTCATTAATACAAACTTTTATCTGTTGTTACAGTTTATGCCTACGTTCATTAATACAAACTTTTATCTGTTGTAACAGAGTCTACCTACGTTCATTAATGCAAAATTTTATCTGTTGTTACAGTTTATGCCTACGTTCATTAATACAAACTTTTATCTGTTGTTACAGAGTCTACCTACGTTCATGTCTATATCAGGTTTTCCTTTTTCCCAATTACAACTTAGTCAGAAAAGATTAAAACATAAACGAAATCTTGTTTTCTTATTTCTAATATTTTAGACATCAAAACTGACTAATTCTTTCTGGATTCTTGGTAATCGTTTCAAGACAGTCCCTGTAACTTTAACTCCAGAAACTGTTATATTCTGTTATTTATTACCTTCTGAATACACCAGCTATTTGTAGTAAGTAAGACAATGAAGGTTTTACTTTGTTTTTCATTTCCGAGACTATTTATGGTTGTGTACTAGTTAATGCCATACTTCAAGTGAGTGAAAGCAATGAAGTATATACAATAATATTCAAACCGACATACGCAGCTCCGACGAGGCCTTCGCACAATACCAGGGATCATCAGGCCTGGCTAGAATACAAGTAGTGGTCTAAGCGATATTTATATCATCAATTACATTAACAACAACTGTTACGGTGTGAGTTAAAGTAAATAAAATGTAATTATTATCAATTCTACGTCTTAAGTCACTCACAAATCAGAACATCGGTGAGGATTAATAATACAGTTTTTTATTTATTTACGTTTAACACCAGTTATTATTTACGTTTAACACTAGTTATTGATTAATATTATTTCAGTTAACTTCACTGTCATTTATAAGACCTGGCAAACCAATAAAATAATCCTTTTGTTTCCGGAGTCTTAAACTAAACAGAAAGTTACACGATGGGCTATTTGTGCTCTGCCCACCACGGGTATCGAAACCCGGTTTCTAGCATAGTAAGTCTGCAGACATGCCGCTGTGCCACTGGGGGGGGGGGACAACCAAACTTTCAACGGAAGAAAACTAAATGAATAATTCTAAAAAATGAGTAAGGCAAAGAAGACTGTGTAATAATGTGTCAACCACACTATATCTGCCACATCCAGTGCCGATGAGGCCTTTCGCCCAATACCAGAGCTGAGCATGGTATGTTCATTATATCACAATAGATAAACATGGGAACTTTAGTTTACTGAATTGTCCACTGCTTATTTTAAACTGAGTTACAAGAAAGCCTGAAATACGAATACATTCTACAAACATAACATTTACGAACGTATGCTATCTATTTGTTGTTGAAAAATCGGTTTATTTTTTTCAGAATAACCTTAATCCTCAATCTGGGTGGTAAATCGATAAAATCATTAGCGCTCTCGTCGTGAGAAAAATGATCTTGTACGACATTATACGATGTATCATGCAAATTTCACTTATTCGCATTTTTTAATTCTTTTCTAAAACTATTTTGATGCAGCTTCGTCTATTTTCAGTATTTCGTAAAGAGTTGGGGATACGTTATACAAAATTAATGGTTAAATTGGTTGCCCTGGCAACAGCAAACGTCAACATGGCAACAAAACAGTATTGCGCAAGAATGCGTCTTCTCTGCAAGCAGTGAGTTCTGTGCGTCTGAGCAAAAATGTTAAAATGCACGCAAGGACACGTGTTTAGCTTTGCTAGCATTCTAAGTCGACATTAAGGGTATTCGTTAAACCAGTTCTCGAAAATATTATTTATATTGCGTGTGCGTAACAAAAATAAATTAATGGAAAACAAAAATATTAAGCATGGTGGTTCACTGTTCACTACCTATCTGTCTATAAATACATTCAGTGCTGCGTATGATTTCTACTTGTTGTACAAAATTCGATATTTACGATACAAATTCTAGGTGATAAGTTACAAAGATGAATAGATGGCGCTGCTGATTCCAAAATTAAAACTATCTTTTATTCAAACACGTTGTCATCGTCTAAAGTATTTTTAAATAACTAACAAGGTCGTAAAACAAGAATATAATAATGGGGGTGAAGGGGGGGTGCACCTTCTCCGATGTAGCCAATTCTTTCGCAAGAGTGAAGAATATAATTTGGAAAAATTTCATGCCCCTTATTCGATTCTCGACTTATTATCACTTGGAAATGTAAATTACAAATAATTTCAATTTGCAAGAACAAGAAAGAATAATTCAACGAAATGAAAACTTAAAAAAAAAAACATATTTATTTTTAACGACTATGTGCTTTGTATTCTGTGGATTAGACGTGGTATAGCAGGTAGCGGGCTGCTGATCGATACGTCCAAGGCTCGAGCCGCGATTATGCTGCTAAACATGCTCCGCGCTTTCAAATCAGAGGGCGTTTTGGCTGGACTGCCCCTCCCCTCTCTATTTCAAACAGACGTGGAGCTTGAGTTTCAAAACTCATCGGTGATGACGTGTCTTGCTTGTTTCAGTTTGATTGTAGTTAAGCGCAAAGCTACACAGCTATCCGCGGACATACCGCTGTGTCACTTGGAGGCAATGGCGTGTCAGTGTTCAGGTTAACTCTGTAGTATTCGGGATAGTATTTGTAAGTTTGCCAGCTGGGTTATTTAAGCCTATGATTAATTCGAGGAAACGTTTTATTTCAAAAAAGAAAAAAAAATTAAAACGATAGTAGCAGGCAATTTTGTTGAAAATACTTATGACTTGATAATTTATATTAAATAGACGAAGTCTCGTGTAAACAACAAAAAGGTATTTTAGCAAGATTAGAACCTTTTCGTGTTTTGTTTACTTAATGATAACGTTCGACTTGTTACCTGTGTTATATTTCATCTTTTCCTCACGTATGTATTATCAATTTATAATGAAACTTGTAGAAATAACTTAATATGTTTAATGTGTTTTACCACTGATTTCAATAGGTTTTGAAGAGTCACGTCCCCAATTATTTAACAACAATACGGATAGTAATACAAAAATATGCTATCAAAATTTGATATTTCTTGCTGATTCCATACGTGTGTGTGTGTTAACATCATCGATAAGCACTAGCCAATCAGCTGTTAGATCTGTGCATATGAATAGGGTGAGTTATAAACTAGTTTAATTCGCTTCTTGTGTTTCTCGTCCGCCCACGTGGATGTCATATTTCGCAACGCTGTAGTCTAATTCCATTTCTCTTTTAATCATAAATGGTCTTTCTTCATGTTTATAACGATAATGAAATGTCTAAAATTGACTTCACGTAAAACCAAGAGGCTGATTATTACTACTGCCACAGCCTGCTTGCTTTGGTTTAGTGTTAGCTGATGTTGGTAATGAGTGTATGATTAATTGATTATTACTACTGCCACAGCCTGCTTGCTTTGGTTTAGTGTTAGCTGATGTTGGTAATGAGTGTATGATTAATTGATTATTACTACTGCCACAGCCTGCTTGCTTTGGTTTAGTGTTAGCTGATGTTGGTAATGACCGTATGATTAATT
>NW_013668775.1:0-8708 GCF_000517525.1 Limulus polyphemus
AAACAAACAAACAAACTGCGTGAAATGTTGTATCACACAAGTGACTTTTTTTCTTTTTTTTTTAGGGCTTATTAACTCTATTACAAACAATTATGTTGTCCAAAAAAGGCGGCGGAGATGGAAGAAAATTAACAATTAACTGATTGCTATTACTTGGAATAAAACCTACAAGTGAATAAAAAAAAATTGTAATGGCCACTTTATTTTTCCTTCTTGTTTACCGGAACGGATATGATCTGGTGGTTACAAGCTGTGTTCTTCTAGAGTAACGTGATTTTGACGTCTATAGCTCCTTAATAGTTGCCATCTGGGTATCTTAAATAACATATTGACGCTATTAACTTAAATGTTCTACTCGCAAATACGGTTCTGATTGTGGCTGTCTTGGGTTCGGTGGCCACTTGGTGTGAAAATATGTCGTTGTTGTTTTTTTGTTTGCTTTTTTAGCTTAAGTATAAGGATTAGCCATCTGCAGGCATTAATACGCGTGTTAAATTCACAAATAAAAAATAACTGACGTCATTGCAAATGTCACAGAAATTTGGCTATCATACCAGTCATTATAAAATTTGGTGTCATTTACGCTCTTTATCAGTGCCACAAAAAATATATTAACACTTTTGCTCAGGCGTTAGTTTATCAACGGCGTTTAATAACAAACCACGCATAAATAAGGCTTACTTGTTCCATGTTGGAATTGAATTTAATCCTACGTAAGCCTAACTTACAAATTCTTTAACTAATATATATAAATATTGTTTTTCGGTATCTGTGAACGCCAGAGGGATAAAATGCAGTAATAAGGCAGATGGCAATCGGGATTCATTTAAAAAAAGACTTAAAATTCAAACTACTCGTGTAAATAAATAGTTAAAACAGTCTGAAGGTCTCAGAATGAAAATTTTAAATTGATTTAAAAACTTTGATCGTTTGAGCTCTTAAATTAATCAAGATGAATAATCGTGAATTGTTGAAACGAACTGAACCAAACAAATTAAAGATGGCTATAAATTCATATTTATTTAGCCTAAAATAATCTTACAAGTGATTTTTTTTTAAATTAAATTTCAGGAAAATTTTTTATTTGTTATTTTAGGAGGTCTAGAAAAGGGGGGGGGGACTTGTAGAAAACAGCCATCATGTTGACAGAAAAAAAAATAATAGAGGGGGGGGGGAGTTCAGAATTTAGTTCCAACTGGCACAACTTCATGTTAGTAAAATACGAATAATGAATAACTAGAGGGTGCTTGTGACGTATAAGTTGCAAGTCGAGGTAAATCTTATGTCACGACGAAGCTAATTCGTCAGCTGCTCCACGTGCTTGTCAGGTTGACAAATAACACCCTATTTTACTTTTACGTTTAACTTCTCGAAGCAGAGATGAAATCCAGCTCACCATCCATCATGAGTTGGGCTCTGGCACAATAGTCCATCACCGGAATGATTCAGTCAGCTTCAGATCCCAAAAAGCCATCTCGTGCACGAGCATGCAGTTATCGGAATTGTCAGAGGGGTGGTTTAAAAAATTTCTTACCACAGTTTGTAACGTTAGTGACTCATTAAAATGCAATCTCTCTTCTTTCAAAGTTGAAAAATTCCTTTCGCAATCGCAATCACTGCGTCGATATTGCTCATAATTCAAAGCATTATGTGAAATTTTTTGTTCTACTGTAATTTTGAAGTTTTCCTCTCTAAAAGAACATTATGTTCACGTTATACATGATATCACAACATCGTGTACTAATTTTATTGAAAATTTTGACATTAATTTTGCAGGGGGGGGAAGGCCAATATATACGTACTTATAAAAAAAGGTCAATATATACGTACTTATAAAAAAGGTCATTATATACGTACTTATAAAAAAGGTCATTATATACGTACTTATAAAAAAGGTCAATATATCCATACTTATAAAAAGGCCAATATATAAGTACTCGTAAAAAAGGCCAATATATAAGTACTCGTAAAAAAGGTCAATATATACCTACTTATAAAAAAGGCCAATATATACGTATTTATAAAAAAGGCCAATACATACGTACTTATAAAAAAGGTCAATATATACGTACTTATAAAAAAGGCCAATATATACGTACTTATAAAAAAGGCCAATATATTCGTATTTATAAAAAAGGCCAATACATACGTACTTATAAAAAAGGCCAATATATACGTACTTATAAAAAAGGTCAATATATACGTACTTATAAAAAAGGCCAATATATACGTACTTATAAAAAATTTATACGAAAATCACAAAATGTTGATATAAAGAAGTAGCATTATGTGCTAATAATTAGAAATGAATATAAAATGTTGGCACGTGTCATTATGAAATCAGGTGAAAATTAAGTTGGAAATCCATATATGCAAACAAGTGTAAATAATCAAAATTCAACATTTCACTGTTACCAACAATTAAAGGCAATTACGTAATGGCGGCTAATATTTGGATATTCACTTCAGTCTCACTCTCCAAATCTGTACAATAATAAAATAAAGAACAGAGAGCACATATTTTTTTTTCTTCTGATGTAATCCACTAAATTACATGATCCCATTAACTTTTCTCGAAAATAAACTAAGTTTATTTACCTATTGAAATTTCTACTGCTCGAACTCTATTTGTTTAGACTCCAATAAGTTTCAAAGAAAGCTGACTTTTTTTTTTTGAACATGTTATTCGCTTCGTTGACAGAGTTACCGATTTTGTACTACTGAATATTGTATTGATATCCGTTTTTAGATATCTATAACTAATTCTTTAAAAGTATCTGTCTTCTAATCTTAACAAAATTTTCGGGTGTTAGTAACGAGATTTTTTAGGTCGACGATTTTCCAGAAATTTGCTTCTTTTATTTTTTTCGTTTCTGGTGTGAAAAAGGATAGACTTCTCAGAAAACCAGCATGAGATGAAAAATCTGTTTACAGAAAAGAAAAAAAAAAGAGATTTGTTCTAAAGGAAATAACAGGGAACTGTGAGCACGCGTGTCTTTTATCTCACTCTGCAACCACCACAGCTCTTGAACCAAATATTTTTCAGTAAAGGGTGGATGGTTGTTGTAGAATAACATAAAATAGCTTTCACCTAAATCCATATATGTGCACAACTTTCAAACATGATAAATATTTCCCTTTTTGTGAAGTGAATCATGGAGACATCGTTTAACTCCAGCGTCTTAACATCTTTAACAACAAATTGTGAAAGCCGTCTGTTTCTACTGTTTCTTCTGTTAACGTATCACTGTTTTATTAACGTATCGCTTCACTATCATTGTTTAATTAACGTTTCGCTTCACTATCACTGTTTTATTAATGTATCGCTTCCCGTATCACTGTTTTATTAACGTTTTGCTTTCCGTACCACTGTTTTATTAACGTATCGCTTCCTGGAGATTTGGAAGTGTAACTGTACACATTTCTCACAGATACGCTGTTTTGTTTTGTTTTGTAGAATAGTACAAACGAAACGTAATTGTAGACACCGAAATGTGTAAGTCCACTTGTATTTAGGTCGTACTTTATAAAACCTTAACTAATGTTAGGATTAAGTTCGATAAAGAGATAAATTAACACTGTGCCATGTAAATTTTTTTACATCATCTTAGTTAGGACTAAATTATACTGTACTTAGTACCATTTATAAATAAACTTATAATGTTATTCTGGGACCTTTTTTGTAAACTTTTAATGTTATTGTGCTAAATGGTCAATAAAGAATATTTGCATTCACCATTTTGTTATTCCTTCATTTATAGAGCAGTTGTAGTGACTTGTTGGTTGAGCTTTCCAGCTCTCTGGCGCAGGCAGGCGCTTGCACTATTTTTCTTGGTAAAATTCTTACTGCGCATGCCTATAAGGCGTATCGACAGCAGAATTACAGTATGACAAGATTTTTGTATCTGCGATTAGAATTCTTTTGTATTATTCTAGAAATCCTATAATAAAAGAAGTACTGTTACAACAAATTTAAGATACTAATTTGACAGGAAACGTTTTGCGGGTCTCTGCTAGTCTATTATAATAATACTCTGTCTTTGTCTGTCATGATAACGCGCACGCACCTTACTATCTAAATACGCATGCGCGCACACGTCAGTTCCGTAACAGACACACAGGAGAAACAACAGGACAAACAGACATAAAGGTAGATGAATGAACACACAAACAAACTGACAGATAGATGGATGACTAGACGTACAAACAAACGGGGAGATAAATAAATAGATGAATGGGATGGACATACAAACGACGGACGATAGGTAGAGAGATATAGTCATCAAAGGACTGTAGGAACTTTTCCAGGAAATTAAAAATAAAAACTAACAATGGTTTTGAATTACACGGCTGTTAATCCAAGTAACAGTGGTTTTGAATTACACGAACTAATGATCCAAGTAACAGTGGTTTTGAATTACACGAGCTAATGATCCAATAACAGTGATTTTGAATTACACGAGCTAATGATCCAAGTAACAGTGGTTTTGAATTACACGAGCTAATGATCCAAGTAACAGTGGTTTTGAATTACACGAGCTAATGATCCAAGTAACAGTGGTTTTGAATTACACGAGCTAATGATCCAAGTAACAGTGGTTTTGAATTACACGAGCTAATGATCCAAGTAACAGTGGTTTTGAATTACACGAACTAATGATCCAACTAAATTCCTGTAATATTTTATTTCTAGAAACCAGCCAGCTAGAGCAATAGTGATAACTAGTGTATTATGCAAATTAGTTTTTGAATCACACGGAAACAAAGTTTTTGTTTATATGTTTTTGAGAATCTTTACTGAATTCGTAAGAATTTAAGAAATAAAGAGTGACACACAATAACAAAAGGATCGATAGGATAACGGATTCTGATTTCTTTGTGCTATATTCCGAAGACAATAGAACGAAACGACTTCAATTGAAGATTTAGAAAAGACAGTTTATAGGTTACAGTTAAGATTTTTATTTTTCTAACACGATGATTGGTTTATGGAATGAGTTGCCACCGGCAGTATTGGAGGCCGGAATTTTACAATTTGTTTGTTTGTTATGGATTTCGCGCAAAGCTACACGAGGGCTATCTGCGCTAGCCGTCACTAATTTGGCAGCGAAAGACTAGAGGGAAGGCAGCTAGTCATCACCACCCACCGCCAACTCTTGGGCTACTCTTTTACCAACGAATAGTGAGATTGACCGTCACATTATAACGCTCCCACGGCTGAAAGGGCGAGCATGTTTGGTGGGACGGGGATTCGAACCCGCGACCCGAAGATTGCGAGTCGAGCGCCCTACCCACCTGACCATGCCGGACCGAATTTTACAAGAGTTTTGAAAAGGGCAATTGACAGTTTCATGAAAAATAGAGGGTGGGCTTAAAAATTTGTTTGTTTGTGTTGTGTTGAATTTCGCGCAAAGCTACACGAGGGCTATCTGCGCTAGCCGTCCCTAATTTGGCAGTGAAAGACTAGAGGGAAGGCAGCTAGTCATCACCACCCACCGCCAACTCTTGGGCTACTCGTTTACCAACGAATAGTGGGATTAACCGTCACTTATAACGCCCCCACGGCTGAAAGGGCGAGTATGTTTGGTGGGACGGGGATTCGAACCCGCGACCCGAAGATTGCGAGTCGAGCTCCCTAACCGCATGGCCATGCCGGGCCGGCTTAAATGTTACCTTTTCTCAAGGGTGTATGTGCAGAGACAGCTGTTAATGGTATATTGTTTGTTGTCTGTACGTTATGTCATAATGTCGAGTAGAATAAGTCAGTACTGCATATAAAATTACTTCAAAATAATGTTACTTGTTTGGTTTGTTCATCCGAACAACAAACACCTCACGCACAACAACGGCTAAATGGCCAGGTAGAGGTCCAGTATATCCGTTAATAATTTTAAACTGTGGACCAGGGGAAGGGAACCAGTAGGCAGAACCCGCCGCCTGTAGCGGATACTCTTAACCGATTAGTGGGATTGACTTTCACTCTTATAATACACCCATAGCTGAATGTGTGTGGAACGTACAGCACCCGCCGCCCATAGTGGATAATTTTAACCAAATAATGGAATGGACTGTCACTCCTATAATGCACCCACAGCTGAATTGAATGTACGGAACGTCTTTGATAGCATGAGCCCGTGACTCTCGAGTCGTGTTTTATTTATACCTGAGCGTTCTTTTCTTCTTTAGTCAATAATCAATGTTTCTATGATCCTGTAAACAATCGTGTAATAATATAAACAATATTTCAGTAAAAAAAGGGATATTTTGTGAAATTCCAAGAAAACGATTTTTTTGTAACATTTATAGAAAACTACGTTCGCATATCGTAAACATCTAAAAGAAAATCAAATATTATGAAAAAGAATCTCGAGAGACTTGATACGTAATTTGAACTGTATTCCTTTTTGTAGGCTCATAACGTTTTTTTTGTTATTTGACGGAAACCTCACAATCAGCTAGCTATCTCTGCTGTACCCGCCACGGGCACCAAAACCCAATTTCTAGCGTTATAAGTCCGCAGACATACCTCTGTGCTACTGGGAGGCAAAAGCAAAAGAGGATGTATTATATATATCACCCATACTACATCTCCCATATCCAGTGCCCACGAGGCCTTTCGCACAATACCAGGGCTCATCAGGCTAGCAGGGATACGACAGACATAGAACTTATTATAAACAACAACTATTATAATTTGAGTTAGATTAAAGAAATGAATTATAATTATTATTAATTTTATTTAAGTTGGTTACTAATCAGATTGGCCCGGCATGGCCAGGTGGTTAGAGCGCTCGATTCGTCATCTGCGGGTCGCGGATTCGAATCCCCATCACATCAAACATGCTCGCCCTTTCAGCCGTGGGGGGCATTATAATGTGACGGTTAATCCCACTATTCGTTGGTAAAAGAGTAGCCCAAGAGTTGGCGATGGGTGGTGATGACTAGCTGCCTTCCCTCTAGTCTTACACTGCCAAATTAGGGACGGCTAGCGCAGATAGCCCTCGTGTAGCTTTGCGCGAAATTCAAAACAAACAAACAAACTAATCAGATTTATAATTAATAACACAACATTACTTATTTTATTTTAACAGTTTTTTTTTATTTATTTTATTTTATCTATTTGTTTATTATCTTAGCGCTATTTTATTTGACCAATGATTTCTGTACTATTTTTTGTGGCTGATTAATAATGCTACGAACTCATACTTCTTCAAACATTACTGACTTCACAGAAACTATGGAGTCCAAAGGTAAGATCTTTCTGAGATAGACATCTAACTGTATGATATACAAAAAAAGTTGAATAAGGTAACCATTAACATGACCCTCGTCTTGCTGGTTACTATCAAAAGTGGAAACCTGTAATCCTAAAGAAAGTTCACAAAATCCCACTCCAACCAAGCAAAGAAATCCGTTTACTCCCAACCGTGACCGAAGAAATGACTTCATTAACTCCAAAAAACTCCACCCATGAAGGGAAATAAAAGAAATCCAATGATTCTCAACCTCACCCCAAGAAGTGAAATCCACTAATTTTCAACCCCACCCCAACAAGTGAAATCCACTAATTCTCAACCCCACCCCAACAAGTGAAATCCACTAATTCTCAACCCCCACCCCAAGAAGTAAAATTCACTAATTTTCAACCCCCACCCCAAGAAGTGAAATTCACTAATTCTCAACCCCCATCCCAAGAAGAGAAATCCACTAATTTTCAACCCCACCCCAAGAAGTGAAATCCACTAAGTTTCAACCCCCCACCCCAAGAAGTGAAATCCAATAATTCTCAACCCCCATCCCAAGAAGTGAAATATAATAATTCACACACCAGTTGTTCACAAACGTTCACGTATATATGCATACAATAAAAAGGGGCAGTACGCTACTCATACTTGTCAAACTTGCAGGATTTTCATTTTACTAGTAAACCAACAATAGATTGGTTGTCGTTAAGCTACACAGAGGGCTGAGTGTGTCCTGTGTCACCACGGGTATCGAAGCCAGAATTTTAGTGTTGTAAACTTGCAGACTTACCTCCGAGCCACTTGGGGTGGGGTGGGGGGGGGGCGCCAACAATCTATCATATTTGATGATCATACCGTCAAATAATTATCCACATATTTGATTTATAAGGATCCACAAACATTTAGCTATACAACATTGATTTGTTCAGTTGATTACTTTGTTCTTTTAACATCCCCCGTGGGTTTGAACAAGTGGACACGAGTTTAACGTTATGAGAATTTCGATTTTCGTTTTTCGGGATTCAGCACGAGTTACTTTTCTGGTCAGACGTCCCCTATAAATCAAAGTGGTGCCTGAACGAGTAGAGATGATCCAATTTTTTCTCATGTAGCTCTCAATTGAAACTCAATAAATAACTTAGGTTTTGGTTTCGATTCAACTTATGAGACACATTTTCTTCTTTAGATGAAACACGTTAAATACAGACTTTATTTCTCTATTCCCATTTTGGGAATAAATAACAATGATTTCGTTAGAAATACAATTAATTAAGTAATCATAAAATACTAAAACAATTTTACAATTAGAATATACCGTATTCAAAAAGTTAGGCTAATTTTCTGCGTCATCTTATATTTCAGAACAATCATCTATAAATAAGATAAGGAAAATTAATTTGATGATAAAATAGCCTTATACTTGTACTAAGACATTATCCCCCTAGTGGAACGGCGGTATGTCTG
>NW_013668775.1:9649-18929 GCF_000517525.1 Limulus polyphemus
AATCACATATATTTACCTCACTGCTAGTAGACAACACCCAACAATCACATATATTTACCTCACTAGTGCTAGTGGACAGCACCCAACAAATCACATATATTTACCTCACTGCTAGTGGACAGCACCCAACAATCACAAGTCGGGAATTTCTTTGTTAGTACATTACAGCTTATTAATCCTAACTAAAACTTGAGACATTTTCCTGTATGTTTCTTTCCGACTCCGAGTTAATAAAACATCTCAAACTCGTCTTACTGTTCTTTGTACGTCATAGTGGAAATCACGCAGTGGTCCCTAGGAAATCACGTAGTGGCCCCCTAATATTAAGGTAAATTACAACTGTCTTTATAAAGGTTCCACACTCTCCTATATACGAAGATCATCACTGTTATTGATGCTGTTATATAGGTTTTAGCCTTAAGTTGTGTTGTGTAAGGGATCCACTAAACAAATATGTATGGGGGGGGGGGTGCAATACAAAAAACACAATGTGCAAGACAGAGATAATCCTACTTTGAAATTATGAGCTATTTCATTGTTTCTAGTTAATTCACGCACGCACTAAACCTCGAATTTGATGCTATGACAGATACCTCTTAATTCCTGCATATTTATAAAGTTTTACTTAGATTTCTCCGAAATAATATTTTTTTTTTTAGGTTTCGGGGGGAAGGGGGATAAGTACCCCCTTTTACCCCTATAAGTAGACGCTCATGGCGCTGTTCTGTAGCTTGTGTTGTTTGTGTGTTTGAGAACAGTTTTTTCCCATTTGACATAAATCGAAATGCAGAAAGTGAGGAAAAGAAAACAAATCCGTGAAAAAAAAACAACAACAATATATTTCAATCGTATTCCTTTAAAATTATATCTTTAATCCGTAACGTCGGACTTGATGTAAAGACTTCTGAGGTGATTATGACCAAAACTCAAACTCACTGCTTTGATAGTATAGATTTGACATGAAGAGCTGAGGGGGTTTGATTTAGAAATTAGAAATATATTTACGTGGTAGTCGTAAAAAAAAAATTGAAAAATATATTTATAAAAAAACAAAATTCTAGCTCACCGAAACTATATTCTTCATTTTTGAAAATGTGTATTATAAGTTCTTTTTTTTTTACTTGGAAAATATTCTGTATTGCTAAACAGGATTGTGCAGCTCACAAAAATAAAACATTTTTATGCCCCCCTCCTATCTGTCAGTCATGCAAGTGCCTTAAATATGTAAGAGGTTATAAGATTATGGCTTATACAGCATATGAACAAACGCCTTAAATTAACAAGAGTTTATGACTTCCTAGTCACCATAAAACTATTCATTCTGTATATTTTAATCTATAGAAATGGAATTTGAGTTGTTTTTGTTTGTTTTTAATCTGTATATTTGAATCTGAAGAAATGGAATTTAAGTTGTTTTTGTTTGTCTTTAATCTGTATATTTTAATCTATAGAAATGGAATTTGAGTTGTCTTTGTTTGTCTTTAACCTGTATACTTTAATCTGAAGAAATGGAATTTGAGTTGTTTTTGTTTGTTTTTTAATCTGTATATTTTAATCTACAGAAATGGAATTTGAGTTGTTTTTTTAAGCGGAAGAGTAAAAGTGACTGTTTACTTCAACACCCTGTTTCTTAGTTGGATTATACGTCATTGAGTGGGTCGATACTATTTTTCACCACGACAGTGTCAGGGTAAACAAATAACTCTCAAACTGGGGTATGAAAAATTACTGTAAGTTCAACCTACACAGTCTAAAACACTCCACTTTGAGTTACTAAATCTGGCCTCTAACCACGCTTTCTACTTGTTCAGATTTTAGGGTTAACTCCAACAAATAAAAAGGATCTTACCTTACGGTAAAACTTGTGCAAAGTTACATAATTTCAAGTTATTTTCGATCACCAATGAAGTAACCTGAAATAATTTAGGTATTTCAATAACGTTAGAAATCGTGATTTCACATTATATATCGGACCAAGTATTTAATCATTACACACACACACACACATATATATATGTATATATATATATGTTATAGATTCTTTCTTTCAGTATCACCAAAGGTAAAGTTGAAAGGAGAATCTGTGACGTAAGGCCTAATGTTTTCTTTGATTGGTTGTGCACTTCTATGACAAGAAGCCCGAGGATCGACTATTCAGAAGGTCTTGGTTCTTCTACCCACAATAAAAAAAGAGAACATTACGCTTCTACGTCACAGATTCTCCTTTCAAAGTTACATAATATACACACGTGTCGAATACATGTTTTGGAGTTGATGTTATGAGTGTAAATAAAATTGATGAAAATTATACTTTGCCAGCTTTAAAATATAAACGCCCCCTGGTGGGATAGGTGTAAGTTTATGACCTTACAACGCTAGAATACGAGGTTCGATTCTCCAAGGTAGGCACAGCAAATAGTCCAACGTGGCTTTCCTCTAAAACAAACAAACATACTAACATCAACAGCGTCTCGATCACTACTGTGTCTGTCGTGTCCAGGCCGGTCTGAAGAAACCTGGTATTAAGCGAAAGACCTCTTCGGCACTGGTTAAAGCAGATGGGGTTTACGTATTATTATAAGTTATTTTTTGTATTTCACGCAGAAGTTTTTATTCTTAATTTCTCTTGAGCTTCTGATTTTGAAATAACAATAAAAAATAAAGAAATAAAACAAATATTGTTTAATTCAATGAGCAGACTCGTAGGCAGAGATTTTCGACTGCCTCTCTCTGCCTTTCTGTTCGACAATTGTTTTCAGATTACAAAACGCAGATTGGATAAACGTAATTTATCACAAAATTTGATAAATTATTCACTGTATTTAATTTACGTTTCGGTGTTATCTAAGTTAAAGCCACTGTAAAGAAAACTTGGAAGAGTTAAACGTACCAACAGAAATAGAAATTCGAATCCTATGCTTACCTTTCCACCCACTGGGATGATATAATGTGCCGGCCCATCCCAATATTCGATTAGAGTAGCATAAAAGTTGGTGGAGGGTGGTGTTTACTAGATTCTTTCCCTCTTGTCTAGGGACGGCTAGCACAGATAGCCCTCAAATAGCTCGAAATTCAACCAACAAACAAAGATAAACGATCATGCTAATTTATTTAGGGCAGTTTCTTATGTTGCTAAATATTCAAATGCTTTTAATAGGCTTGAGTAATGTTGTGTTGTGGAAAATACAGAAGCTTCAATTTGATATCTTCTTTTCTGCACTCATCATATTAAATTTAAACACCATTTTACTTAACTTCTTTGGAGATTTAAATAACTCATCCCATCTTAACTAATTTAGTTCACCCCTTTCATTTGGATATGCAGCGTTCCAACTTAATCGTTTTTTGCTATACGACTTAATCTGTCCTTACTGTACAAATTAACTGATCTGTCATTGTCGTACAATTTAAACTTAATAGGTCTTATTGTATAACTTACATGTATATGAGTAATTATAAGGAAAACTCCATATTTAAAGTGATTATACCTTTAAAACTATTAATTCTATAAGATAACTAAGGGTCACCATAGGCACGTAGGAAATCATAAGTTTCATTGAGGAAAGTGTGCACGTGGTACATGTTATGCCTGAATTGCTTTTCTCGCAAACTAACTTTGTCTTTTAGTTATTCATCTTCCTCTTTCAATAATACGAGATTGGTGATTTGAAAAATAATACATGTCAGTAAGCGGGTTCGAATCCCATCACAGAACATGCTCGCCCTTTCCTTCGTGAAGGCGTTATAATGTGACGGTCACATATAACGCTAAAAATCGGCTTTCGGCGTAGTTTTGTGCTTCAAACAAACAAAGGTCTTTGACACGCTGATTGAAGATAAACACTGCTGGCTGTGTCAATTTTTGAACTGTCTGTATCATGTCCGAACATTTCTGGCATAAATGCGTCGTTCTCAGCGTATTTCTGGTGAAATATGTTTTTTGTTTTTTTTTTATTCGGACAAATGGTTTTCGACATATTTGTATTTGAAATATGGGATTTTCTTCGCATCCCCCCGTCGATGCGTGGATTCTCAAGCTATTGGACTGGAATATTTCTAACGACGAGTTTTATACACTGTAAAGTAATACTGTGATCTTTCAATGCACAGCACGAATGTAATGTTTACGCTGACCAAATCTTAGCAGAGTGAAATGTTGGTTGAACTTCCCCGTATGATGGATGAGTCTTCCCTCTCGGGTCGTCACTCAATCGAAGCTTGGAAAGGTCATTTATCGGCCCTGGTGAAAACTAAACGCCCGCGCTCCCCGTGCCTTTGCTAATGATCCTTCTCACTTGCTCGGTGAAGAAGAGGAGGTATTTGTAGAAGAAGACTAAAAGCTGCTGGCGCCAGTAAAGGGGGTGGGGGGTGGGGGTTAACCTTGTCTTAAACGTTTCCTTCCCGCTTTATCAAACACTTGGTCAACGAATTAAAAAAAATGGGAGATATAAAACAGAGATCGGTATTTGTTTATTTTAGTCTTGTTGGATAATTAATTGACTCCGGCAACTTTTTTTTTTTCCTTTTCTGGTGTTCACGGAACAATACGTCACCTCACCACGTGACATTTTGATCTCACTTATGGTAATCTGTGTCATAATCAACCTGGTTCTATAAATTTTAAATGTTATTTGATTTGTGCAAGAAGAAGAAGAGAGTCGAAAAAATCGAGTAAAAGGTACTTCTTTGACAGAAGGTCATATATATAAACACGCTAAAAACCGGGTTTCGATACCCATGGTGGGTACAAAACAGATAGCCGATTCTGTGGCTTTTAGCTTAACAATAAACAAACATATTAACACGGGTATTATTTTTTTATTGTTTGTGTTCGAAACTTGTAAAATAAAACGTTTGGATTCTTTTTTTTAGTATAATCATCCTTACTAAAAATGCGAATTTAAAATAGTTGTCAAATAAATGCGCGAGCTAGCTACCACATTTTCATCGTGTTTTCCGTGTGCCTCATTACGACACCTAGTGGTAAAAAAAAAAGGAAAACAATGTACAATGAACACGTGTTTTGGAGTTGTTAGAATAAAATTTAAAACCAGTTACTTTAGAAGGAATGTATCGAAAGTGTTCAGTTTCGTTGTAAATAATTATATCAATACATCTGAATACGTAACGAGACGGCGTATACATTATGAAAACAGATGAGACCCGACCGCGTTGCAACACAGAAAGAAGCATTTTATTTTTATTGCTAAAAGTGATGCTATTGATATGGCCAGAGTTTACGATGTAACGATAAAACTTAAAGTCGACGAGCAGCTGCTCAGCTTGTTTGAGTGCACGATTATATGTACAGCGACGGTAATGCCTTCAATGAAAAAATCAATAACCCATAAACGGTAACGTGATGACCCAGTGATTGCTGCCTTGAATAACGGTAACTTTCGCCATGGAGCTAATTCACTTCCAGAAACTTAGGAACTCGCAAACTTCAAGGCGGGCCCTGTGGTGTGGACGTGAGCAGGACTCCATTAGAGCCAATCTTAGTGGACGGCGGAACAGGGAAAAGGCGTGACGCGAAGAGATTGGGAAAATAAGGAAGACAGCGACAGTTCACGAACGAAATAGTTTTACTGATTTGGGCTGATTGCCTTCTCTTCCAGTAATGCGAGGTTTCGGCTTTCTACGTTTGTCTCACTATGTGAGTCGTTTAGAGTTTGATGTCACCTTGGAAAGAGCTAATAAAATGGCCCGTGTCTTTGATGAAGGGTCTCGCAGTGAAATCTCATCATTCTCTTTGGGAGGAAAACAGGATTGGAAGCCAAATAGCTTTGACCAGGGAAGAGATGGAAACCAATATCTGTCAAGCCATCGTACAAGACGCCAAATTGATAATAGAAAATCACAGTGGGTATTTCTTTATTTGTGCCCCCAAGTTGCCTTCTAGTGGTCGTTTTGGGCAATAGTTTGATTCGCATTCATCACCGTTACGTCACTAAGAACAGCGACACCTTGGCCGTTGTGGCGTGTCCTGATTTTCAGTTATATTTTCAACCGTTGGAATAGTTACACATTAGATTAAAACCCAATCTATTTTTTTGAGACTCATTTTTTCTGAACTATTTATGCGTCAAATTGCTTGTAGGTTTATACCATAGCACACGAGACACACACATAATAATTTAAAGAAATATATCATCAGTACGACACTTAATTCTGCTAATTACTACTGTATTTCCCTGTAAATTTTACATAGAAAGTGGATGATTTCTTTCATTTAAGTCACGGTTTTTAACAGACAAACACGTAAAGAATACTCAATACGGAACGATATGAAAACCAGCTATTAACTGAGGATTATTATAACTCTACTGATAACACTGGAACAAAAAAAAATCTTTGAACATAATTAATTAACTGTGTTGATAAAGTATACCATCAACTTCTGACCAGATCACGCTACCTACAGAGATCGGGACACAATATTAACTCGGTAATATACCATTCTTATAATAATTAGTATACACTGACTCGTCACTTTGGGTACCATCGCTGATAGCGACATTTTCGTCCATAATCCTAATAATATCTCACGAGGTAAGGCTAGCTTAGGAAATTTAGGTTAGTCCTATTTTGTTGAAACTATCTTTAAAGAAACAATAGAATGTAAGAAACGAGTTATTAATTTTCAAAATATATTAAAATAATATATTTTTGTTGATATATTTTTATTTGTTGCAAGCATTGTAAGAAAAGAACACACTCTTCTGGGTAATTTTGATTGTTTATCTATACAAGTCAGATGTGACGTATTTTCATGATCTTAAAACACAAAGCTTGGGACGACCGTTTGCTTTCCCGGTGGGACAGAAGTAAGTTACGGACTTACAACGATAAAATCCAGGGGTCGATTCCCGCGGTTGCCACAACAGATAGTCCAATGTGGTTTTACTCTTTTATAAACAAACTAACAAGTTCCAGGGGCTGGTTGGCCCCGTGATAAAGCTCTGGATTTTGGAGCTGAGAGGCCAGATTCGACTCCGCGTCACAAAATATTTCCCCCAGTTTAAGCTGTGGGTGCGTTATAAGAGTAATAGCCAAATCCTTAGCGTTAATGGTCGGGGGATAGGGTACTGTTGACTAACTGTCCTATATCTCTCTGGTCGGTAGCTGAAATTAAAAATTGGGGGGGGGGGCTTGCTATAAATAAAAAAAAAACATGAATATTAATACATAGTCCCCAAAAGTGGATGCCATAAAGTCTGGCGATGCTCAGTTATTGTTGTTGTCTTTTTTTAATTTTTAACGTAGAGCTACGCAATGGGCTAAATACGCTGTGTCCTACGCATGGAATCGAACCCCGGATTTTCACGTTGAACTTTCCCCTGACCCACCCAGTTTTTTCAACCTCGGCATTTGGGTTGTGATCGGAAAATTATAACATTACACCACTTAATGAAGGTACCGTAATATAGAGGGCCGGTAGGTGGTGACGTGACGTTAAGAAATGTTACAGTGTTCGTTTTAGTTCTCCATGTTTGCCGGAAAATGACACAATATATCAACAATATTATGCCAATAAAAAATCAGTCCAATCAGACGACTTTTTAAAAGTTTTTAGCGAAATCACGTTTCAATAAAAAAAATACGACTAAACCGAATTCTTCACGACGTAAATGTGACAATAAGGTTTAGGTGAAATTGTTAATACAATAAAAACTTAATATAAATCTCCGTCAAACAATAACGTTATTTTAAGAGCTCTGAAGTATGTATTACTACTGGCTTCAAATAGGAAGGTCCAAGGTTCGAGCCGCGATATGCCGCTAAACACACCCACCGCGCTCTCAGTTATGACACATCAAGCTTGCTATTTCGTTAAGAGTAGACTCGTAAGCGGTAGGTCAAATCGGACGGTCCAAGGTTCGAGCTGCGACATTCCGCTAAACACACCCACCGCGCTCTCAGTTATGACACATCAATCTTGCTATTTCGTTAAGAGTAGACTCGTAAGCGGCAGGTGGTGCTGATTGGTTGTCCTCCCTCTAGCTTGACCAATTAGCCCTTGAGTTGTTTAAGAAAATACCAAGTACTTGTATATTTTCTCTATTTAAATATGTAAATTCAATAATTACTTTCATAAATTAAAACAGGGTATAGAATAACAAAAATAATATTAATTCTATTTTATTTTTCACGAGGGTTGAATGTTCTTTCGGAAGGACAGAATTAACATTATCAGAACCCTAAGATCACGTGATCAAGCGTATTGTTACGCACAACGTAATTATCCTACCACCTTTGCGGATTGGTATTACGCGCACGAGCTTAACTTTCAAGGGAAGCTTGGAACAAAAGATGTCATCAACGTAATTAACAATTTCTGAGTTGAAGATATCTTCCTTCTCCGTGAAAGTTTGCAACTGACAGATTTCGCCCGTAGCGTTTTAGGCAAATTTTGTATCAGGCATTAGCGACGTTATAACGCCAAGCCCAATTGTTAGTGTAATAGAATATAGCCTAGTTATTTTGGTGAATAAGACAGGAAGAGTTGACAGAATCATGACACGACACTTTAGTTAGAGTTTAACTTCTCATTAAGAGAGAGAGAGAGAGCCATCCAAGTTCCTTTCTCGAAATAGCCCGACAGCTACTAAACTTCATTACATAACTCCACAAGCGTGACTTGTTAAGAAATTGTGAGAAATTGACTTCACCTGACAACACGTCACGTATCGTGGTTTTTCTGCGCATGCGCATTCGTTCCTCGCCTTCTCACTCGGCATTTGGATTTCGATAAGAAACTTGTTCCGTTACACCACTAAATAAAGGTACCGTAACATAAACACAGTGGCGACGATATCTAAATTACCTTAGCGCCGCTTTGAAAATGAAAAATATAACTTTGAAAACAGGCAACATAATTCGTTTTCATTCGAAGAAATGTTGAACGTGTTATTATTAGTAAAGTAGAAACACCTGAAATGAGCCTTTAAATGCTAAATACGATGTCATTTCTAAAACTTAAAAATATAACTTGAAATAACATTGTACCAGTAGGAAAACAGACAGTTGTGTCAATAATGAACATGCGTCTTACAAAACAAAGAGTTGTGTCAATAATGAACATACTTCTTACAAAACAAAGAGTTGTGTCAATAATGAACATATTTCTTACAAAACAAACAGTTGTGTCAATAATGAACAAACTTCTTACAAAACAAACAGTTGTGTCAATAATGAACATACTTCTTACAAAACAAACAGTTGTGTCAATAATGAACATATTTCTTACAAAACAAACAGTTGTGTCAATAATGAACAA